>NC_060120.1:859715187-860017084 GCF_021461395.2 Schistocerca americana
ATTATAGATTAAAACCAACCCTTTAGGTACAATTTTCTATATTTCCTAACTAAAATTATTAATCAATTGCCCAACTCTGCCCCTTATTATGACTGCGTGGTCTAATACCTCAAACTCGAAATGAAATAAACTAACGTTATCACAGCTGTTTAGCTTTATAGCCCTAATAAGCCGAAGCAGTTTGCGATATCACCATGTGTACTGCGTCCAGTGCTTCGAAGTGATGGTTCTCGTACTCATCTCCAACGATGGAGGAACTCGAGCCACAAATAAACTCTTTCAAACACTAGGACGGCAGAAGACGGTCCTCTGACTAATATAGTCCAATACTGTCTTCTCCTCACTGTGTTCTACAGACGAGAAACGCGAACTCCCAGCCACAAGGACGGAGCTGAGATAACGTCTCAACATAAGTATAGGCAGAAGAAGTGCTCTCAATTACTGAAGGCTGCGTCCTCAACGACGACTTTCAACCCGGAGGTGAAGTCCAGAATCGTATAGCTTCGCAACAGTACAGTTCCTAACTGTTCTAACTATAAACTCTCCTGAGAGCAAAGACAGCAAGTCCCTCTGTACCAACAAAGCTGATGTCCAGCGACCGTCACACACGAGCGCTCACAACGGAAGACCACGTCTCTCTACCACTGGCTTCCCAGCAAGGATCGGCTTCCCATCCTCGTAATTCTGAAAACGAATCACATTCCCGAAACCACGGTATATTCTCCCTCTCTACAGATTCTTCTGAACTCCGACCACCCATATTTAGTCTTTTATAGTCCAGCATCGAAAGTTTGCGAGGAGCAACCTATACTCGTACAATGGTACGCTTCTGAGTAAATATCCTTGGAAAGAACCCAGCCTATGTGGTTTCCGAGGTGCCGCTTCTTCGTTCCTCTCACCTGCTTCCAACATTTGCAGAGTACCCGGTTATCCTTCCGGTCCTGCTACAATAGCGGCCGGCCGTCACCCTACCGTGCTCCAGAGCTACCGTGCTCCAGAGCTCAGGTGCCACGACGTCCGTCTAGCTACTTCCTGTTTCTAGGCATTACCAGCACCTGTGCGGGCCTTCCACCCAGAGCTTGAGTTCTGCCTGCCGTTTCATCTCCACTACTAGTATAGGCAATCATTCATTACGGCATTCTGATGATAAAGACAATCCGTCACCTTTCATGCAATAAGCGTCAAAAATATTTACAAGGCGTACGTGACATGTCAGTCTCCTTTAAATACTCATATATACGATGTACAACTTATCAAATGATACCTAATTGTGGTCCGCAGCTCTGGTCTTGCGGTAGCATTCTCGCTTCCCCCCCACGGGGTCCCGGGTTCGATTCCCGGTGAGGTCAGGGATCTTCTCTGCCTCGAGATGACTGGGTATTGTTGCGTCGTCTTCATCATTATCATTCATCCCCATTACGGTCGGAGGAAGGCAATGGCAAACCATCTCATCTAGGACCTTGCCTAGTACGGCGGTGCGGGCCCTCGGAGTATGGGAGCTCATCATCATCACCTAATTGTGGTTGCAGTTCACGGCAAAGTATGTGGGTGAGTGCTTGTAAGGTGCGAAATTATAGCCACCTTACACTCACGGCGCTACAGTCTGGAACCGCGCGACCGCTACGGTCGCAGGTTCGAATCCTGCCTCGGGCATGGATGTGTGTGACGTCCTTAGGTTAGTTAGGTTTATGTAGTTCTGAGTTCTAGGTGCCTGATGACCTCAGAAGTAAAGTCCCAGAGTGCTCAGAGCCATTTTACACTCACGATTACGCAGACTTGGGTGAGATCTTGCATTGTTCGTTTGCGTATTTAGGACGACGAACACGCTGAAGTCGTTTCTTCCATTTCCTGAAGGTGGCTCAGTACATTTCACAACTGACTGATGCACCATGACGGAGGACATCAAACAGAATAACCCTTTCAGAGTCCCAGAAGACCGTCTCCCAAACTTTACCAGCTGAAGGAGCGGCCTCGAACTTTGCTCTTCGGAGAAGAGGTGGTGCGGTGACACTCCACTGATTACCGTTTTGTTTCCGGTCGAAGTGATGAATCTGAGCCGTCTCGAGGTATCTAGCTTGCTAGATCTGGCTCTAGCTGTAGTTTTTCGGCTGTTTTTCAGAGGCACAAGCGAAGCAGATGGCCTGTATAATCGATATCTTTTAGAGAGAGAGCGGAGGGAGCTGGCTTGGAGAGTGGAGTTGCGGAAAGGACGGCGAGCACGAGGGTGGCGTGGGTGTCTCCAAATACAAGAGAGTGCGCACGGTCTCGGAAACTGACATACTGCCGGGAGAGCGGTGTGCTGACCACATGCCCCTCCATATCCGCATCCAGTGACGCCTATGAGCTGAGGATGACACGGCGGCCTGTCAGTACCGTTGGGCGCTCCTGGCCCATTCGGGAGGAGTTTTTAAGAGAGTGCACGCCGAGCCGAGTAGTACGGTACTGCTGGGCACCCGCACAAGCGGCAAGCAGAGCGGTAGACGCAATAGGACAGTGTGGGGACAGAAGTTGTATCCTTTAGTTGCTGTCCGACTATCCAAGGTCACCGTGTGTGGTTAGGCGTCAGCTAGGGCGGAGGAAGGTGCAGCTTAAGTTCGACTACGTACTAAGACAGAACGGTCGTGAATCTGGGGAATCGGCGGGTTTAATAACCAGTGAAGCGACGTTTTTGCCGTGTGATTCTTCTTGCGAACATAATTAAAGTGTATTACAGTCCTGGTCAATACAGTTAGAATCCGACTGTCAAGGAGGTAGGATTCTTACCCTACTGTAGCTGACGATTGCTAATTTGATAAACTCTGTTCAATTCTACTGTCTTTTTCGTGTGAAGTAACAGAGGAAGAAAGAGTAACATTGTCTGAAGTGTTGAGGAACACACCGGTCGAAGGGGAGGGCAGCGCTTAAGAAATAAATTCCTTTTAATTATTAAGTTGAAGTTAAACGTTGAGTGTGTATTTTATATGTTTTTAAATGGGAATGTATACATGCTAATGACAAGAAAAGCTTTATAAATAATTTGCCTTATTGTGCAAGGTGTCCGCATTTTTAGAATCTTACATAAGCTTCATACGTACGATACAGAATAAAATCCCCAGAAAATAACTCTATATTGTCAACAGGAAGTAATTATGGCAATCTCATGTACCGAATAACAAAACATTATCTACCCTTATAACGACAGAGGCAGGACAAAACTTCTCATACATGTTAGTTTGTGTATTCTTGTAATGTCACAGTGGCATTTTAATTAATTTGAGACAGGACCAAAATTTATAGCTATGTGGAATGCCTGTTAACCACCCTGCCCTTGAGACGACAGTTAAGATACATTATCCACTGGCGCGTAAGATGCGTTATCCACTTGCCTAAAGACCGTAAGACACGTAAGCCACCTTAAAATAGTAAAACTAGTGTGTTTAGAGCGTAGTTGTTGAAATCTCAGTGTGATTTGTAAAAGTCTAGACAGTTAACTACACGTGAAATTTTTTTGTCGTTAATTGGTGTTCAACATAACACTGTAAAGAGAATTTACTTGCATAGACAATATTTCGAGAATTAATCTTTTTCTAAGAAACCAGTAATACGATAGAACATCGTACAATTGCGCGGCAATTTTTGATCCTTCTTTGCGCTACTGATGTGAAATAAATGTTTTAAAAGTTCCACTTGGCATTCAGTAAACCTCCAGTATGCTCCACTTCCCTAAATCCGTGTGCTGTCGTAGTTGGGAACCTATGTTTCATCGCCTGTGATAATGTTGTACACGAAGTCATCATGATCATCATAATTAAATCAAGACCCTAAGCTGTCGACAGGCGCTGATTTACATCAACGGGGACAGTTGAAAATGTGTGCCCCGACCGGGACTCGATCCCATGATCTCCTTACATGGCAGACGCTCTATCCATCTGAGCCACCGAGGGCATATAGTTAAGGCTAACCGGTCACTGAGCTTCTTCTTCTGTGCTGGATGCACACGCATTGCCCGAACTCTTACGGGACTCGGCAAGATTATCTGTCGCGAGTAATGAGTGTAATGGGCAGGGGCACTACGAATGTGGTGTGTGGACATGAAGTTCCGAATGTGGATCTCACGGGGAGCGTGCAAGGGAGATATCCCTGCAGTCGCACTATCCTCTGTGCCCTCGGTGGTTCAGATGGATAGAGCGTCTGCCATCCAAGCAGGAGATCCCGGGTCCGATTCCCGGTCGGGGAATCCGTCCCCGTTAATGTATGTCAATGCCTGTCGACAGCTTAGGATTTTGATTTACTTATCATTTCATTCTAAGAGAGGTGCATGGTTACCGATCGTATCTGTTCTTTCGGACATATCCGAAAGAACAGATACTATCTTCTTACCATCACGATCAGCCTCGTAAAGCGTAAGCTGTTCCGCACAGACGGTCCTTCGTTGCTGTTTATGGTCTTCCGTTAGGCGGCTAGGAGCCCAGCTGGCATATACCTTTGAATTACCCAAATGGTGGACGAGCGTGTCAACACTACCAACACAGGCGTCCAGCTGAGCAGCGAGTTGTTTGTAATCCGTCGATCACATCGAATGAGAGCGTCCGAACCTTCCATAACTGCAGGGGTCCCAGCTGTGTGCGGCCAGCCAGCACACAGGAGATCTGACAGGTCTTTGCAACCTTATTGCGATGATGACAGACGCCTCGATCAACGACTCTCCGTACTTTTGTCCATTGCCGATCTCCGTAGACGTACTGCAAGCACCTATAAATACCTTGAGATGCTGTGGTTTTCCACCAAAAGGAACTTAATGACAGCTCTCTGCTTGGAACGCACCTCTATTACAGACGTCATTTTGAAGGTTACGTATAACGCCGCCACCTATCGGAACTTCATGAAACTATAGCGGCTGAAGCGGGAATATTCCACGGCACCCCACATCAAATTCCGATTTCTTCAACCGAAATTGGCCGACACAAAAAACGTGTTGCATTACTTATAGGGCATCCCTAGTAAGTCGAAGGATCAGCATAACCTCGCATTCTATACACTTCCTGAGAACCCGAAGTGATCTTCCCTGCGGTTGGCTCCCACCAGTTTTTCTCTTCTTCTGAGAATAATCCGTGTTATCCTTCAAAGTAAAGCTGATTAATGTTATGAGGTCTCATATTAATAATTTGTGTTGAAAAGTAGCGTCATTTCCAAGTGAAACCATAACACTTCTGGAAAGGTGATGCAGGTAGGTACTGAAACAGTTTCTTGACTTAGCTCTTTTCCTGTCACACGGGGCGATATCTTTCGCTAAACACGGGAAGCAGTGGCACATGTTGGAGGTGGTGGTGTTGTCTGAGTTCCGAATCGGCGCCTGTCGCGGCCCCTTCCCCCGCCTCCGACAGCCGTCTCTCGCCTCTCGCCTCCCGCCTCTCGCGTGCCCGTAACGCCATTACGCGCGCCAAATTACAATCTAACACAATTTACACTCGCATTATGACTTGCTTTTAATTGAGTCAGTGCGGTCTTAACGCGATTAGGCCGGTCGCTCGGGGAAGGCGGGCGGCCCGACTTGAAATCCGAACCGGCTGGGCACGGCCGGGGGCTCGGGGGCGGCGGGGGCGGCAGTGGCTCGGTCCGCCCCCGCGGGACGCGCCACCAGCCGCCAGACACCAGGCCACAGACACCCAGGCGTCTGCAGCACCGGTGGCCGCCTAATGCCTACACACCGGCCAGTACCAACCGTATTTCAGCTTAACCACGCTGCCGTTTCGTTTAGCTGTTAGAAGAAACTTTTATGAAATGATAATCATTTTTCCTCATTTCGCACTTTAGCGTCTAATGCTCTAGGATCATCACAAGTACGAGAGGCCTCCAATAAATAATGCAACACTTTTTTTCTCGGCTATTTTCCGTTGAAAAAATGCGAAGTTTGTTTTGGGACATATCTACACCTACATCTACATCCACACTCCGCAAGTGACCTTGAGTACCTCTATTCGTTCTCCCTTCTATTCCAGTCTCGTATTCTTCGTGGAAAGAAGGATTGTCGGTATGCCTCTGTGTGGTCTCTAATCTCTCTGATTTTATCCTCATGGTCTCTTCGCGAGATATACGTAGGAGGGAGCAATATACTGCTTGACTCTTCGGTGAAGGTATGTTCTCGAAACTTCAACAAAAGCCGGTACCGAGCTACTGAGCGTCTCTCCTGCAGAGTCTTCCACTGGAGTTTATCTATCATCTCCGTAACGCTTTCGCTATTACTAAACAATCCTGTAACGAAGCGCGCTGCTTTCCGTTGGATCTTCTCTATCTCTTCTGTCAACCCTATCTGGTACGGATCCAACACTGCTGAGCAGTATTCAAGCAGTGGGCGAACAAGCGTACTGTAACCTACTTCCTTTGTTTTCGGATTGCATTTCCTTAGGATTCTTCCAATGAATCTCAGTCTGGCATCTGCTTTACCGACGATCAACTTTATATGATCATTCCATTTTAAATCACTCCTAATGCGTACTCCCAGATAATTTATGGAATTAACTGCTTCCAGTTGCTGACCTGCTATATTGTAGCTAAATGATAAGGGAGCTTTCTTTTTATGTATTCGCAGCACATTACACTTGTCTACATTGAGATTCAATTGCCATTCCCTGCACCATGCGTCAATTCGCTGCAGATCCTCCTGCATTTCAGTACAATTTTCCATCGTTACAACCTCTCTATATACCACAGCATCATCCGCAAAAAGCCTCAGTGAACTTCCGATGTCATCCACAAGGTCATTTATGTATATTGTGAATAGACAGTGATCAGTGTAATATTCCCGCTTCCGCTGCTATAGTTCCATGAAGTTCCGATAGGTGGCAGCTCTATATGTAGCCTTCAAAATGGCGTCTGTAGCGAAGGTGTTTTCCAAGTACAGAACTACTGTTGAGTTTCTTCTGGCAGAAAACAAGAGCATAGCAGATATTCGTATGCGCTTGCAGGATGACTACGATGAGTCGTTGCACGATGCGTCTGTCATTATCGGACAAACGTCGCGATCTCCCGCTTGCCGGGCAGCCGCACATAGACGTGACCCTTACAATGCTGGAATGTGGAGACACTTTGTAAGGGGTTCACGACGCTGCTGGAGCAAATGTAATCTCGATGTATTGCTCACTTGCTAGAACGACAATTCACAGGGGCTGCCTGAGACATAAAATATCCTTGTCCCTGTTAAAAGAGAGCTGCAGTAAAGTCGCAGGTCAGAGCAGTCTCTGCAGCAGTTGCAGTCGCTCGCTGCTACAGTGTAGTTATGGTCTGTCGCTGGTACAGCGCAGTTTATAGTTAGTAGTTGTCAAAGTCACAGTGCAGAGCAAACTGTAAAATTTTCTTATATGGAAGTGAATAATAATTGTGATCAGCCGCAGGTGATATCGTGGAATGAAATGATGATGAGCGAATGAATAATTGTTAATATAATGAGAAATCAACAGTGTCATTGAGTCAACCAGCTATTGTAAGGTAAATTTTATTATTTTTGTAGGCATGCGTGTAGTTAAGTCACTTGTCTGAAATGTTAATACGAATTTGTTTCAATCTTTTCTTTTTTGGTTCGTCAGCACCAGTTGACCCAGATTTGTAATATATTCAATTTTCCCGTATAATTAATTGTAGTTCTTTATCAATAACGTAAAAAATTTTAGAATATAATTGTTTTTGCCAGTCAACTATAAAAGAATAATTTCCCCTTTAGCCATTGCCAGTCCCGATCCAGTCATTTATCTACATCAAAATATTCCAGAATTTTTGTGAGATCATAGTCACGTGTTCTTTAGTAATCACACGACCAGCTGTGCAGCTATGTCACTAAGTAAAGTCAGTTTTTCTCGTAGTTCAGACCTCAGACAAATGTTATCCAGTAGTAGTAGATAGGCCAGCGTTGCACTAAGAGTAGGCTCTGCCATTTACGATCAGATATATAGACGGCGTTATCCGGCGTCACCATCACGAGGTAAGAATTTTTCACTTTATTTCTCACGGACAGCTTCAGACTGATTTCATAGGGCCATGGCGTAGCGCTGCTTACGTCAAAATTTTTCTGTTCTTCATGAGTTAAGATTTATCAGTTTTCATACGTCATAATTTAATTACTCAAATTTAATAATTTTTATTTTTTGTTTTCTGTTCAGGAGGGTTACACATCATTCTTTTATATTTTTTTATTTATACGGTAAGGTTACAACTTTCATTCGAGATGATCGACGGATCACAGTCAATTACCTCGCTGCGCAGCTTGACGTCTCAGTTGATAGTGCCGACAACCTGGTTCACAGTTGGGGACTAAAAGGTGTGCACCCACTGGATTCCTCGCCGCCTAACAAAGATCATACACTGCAACGAAGTACCATCTGTGTGGAATTGCTTGAGAGTTACGAGGCTGATAGCGACAATTTTTTGTCGAACATCGTAATGGGCGATGAAAGATGGGTTGATATTTTCGAACCGGAAACGAAACGGCAAGCCATGAAGAGGTACTACACTACCTCTACTTCCAAAAAAATAATGGCTCTGAGCACTATGGGATTTAACATCTATGGTCATCAGTCCCCTAGAACGTAGAACTACTTAAACCTAACTAACCTAAGGACAGCACACAACACCCAGCCATCACGAGGCAGAGAAAATCCCTGACCCCGCCGGGAATCGAACCCGGGAACCCGGGCGTGGGAAGCGAGAACGCTACCGCACGACCACGAGATGCGGGCTCCCAAGAAAAAGTTCCAAGCCGCACACTCAGTCGGTAAAGTCATGACGACGGCCTTCCGGTACTCTGAAGATTCATTCTGTTCGACGTCCTCCGCCACGGTGCAACGATTAACTCTGAAACGTATTGTGCTAACCTCAGGAAATTGAAGAAATGACTTCAGCGTGTTCGTCGCCACGAACTTCTCTTTCTCCATGCAATGCAAGGCTTCTCATAAGTCTGCGCACGCGAGAGGAGCTTACGAAACTTCATTGGACCGTTTAAAAAATAGTTCAAATGGCTCTGAGCACTATGGGATCTGAGGTCATCAGTCCCCTAGATCTTAGACCTACTTAAACCTAACTAACCTAAGGACATCACACACATCCATGCCCGAGGCAGGATTCGAACCTGGGATCGTAGCAGCAACGCGGTTCCGGACTGAAGCGCCTAGAACCGCTCGGTCACAGCGGCCGGTCATTGGACCGTTCTTCGTCATCCAACCTGTAGGCCGGATCTTACACCTCCCATCTGTTTTTCCCCATGAAGAAGCACTGCGTGGGAAGCAGTACGTGTAAAATGAGGAGGTTACTGATGCAGCAAGACGTTATCTCCGACGTCCACTACTGGAGTGGTACCAAGCGGGAATGCAGAGCCCCTCAGTAAGGTGGCGTCGTAAAGCTAGGCATTTGGAGGAGGTTATGTTGAAAAATGAGGTTTGATAGCCAAAAGAGTGAGATACAATATGGTTTACTGGAATCCTGAATAAAACCAATCTGCCTTTATGAAGAAATATTGTTGCATTACTTATTGAACGCTTCTCACAAATTAACCACTAAAAATGAAACGTGGCTGTAATTCCAGTTTCACCACCGATATGAAATTTATAAAGCCCTGCTCAATAATTTTCTGTGCAACAGGCTTGGTAACCCACTTCAGCAAAGCAACGTGTTTACCCTGCTATCCCATATATATGTATGTATGTATGTATGGGAAAGCCACCCTGATGCGGCTTCGCTAAGGTGTTTGACTGTGTGAACCATCCATATTTGTAAACGACTAACCAGGTTCACGGTGCTCTGTTTCAGTATCAGGTTGCCTGTCCAGTGGCTTCCAGAGGCAATAAAATGTTGAAATTACAATCAAATGAATATCTTTAACTCCATACAGGCGTTGATATAAGTCAACGGGGACAGTTGAAAATGTGTGTCCCGACCCGGACTCGACACCCGGGATCTCCTGTTTACATGGCAGACGCTCTATCTATCTTTCTTTTTTAAAAAAAATTTTGTTCGGTATTGTTCGTTGCGTTTACTCTGGATGGATGTCACAAGACATCCGTTCAAGCTGATCGTTGATTCCTTGACTCTGTTTTTTTTATTACAGAGGGCGAGCAGCCCTCAGACCGAACACGCTGAGCTACCGTGCCGGCATCCATCTGAGCCACCGAGGACACAGAAGATAGTGCGATTGCAGGGACTCTCCGCCTCCCGTGAGACCCACATCACAATTCATAGTGCCCTTGCCCATCATACTCATTACTCGCGGCTTTACTGCCGATTCCCGTAAGAGTTCGGGGATATATATATATATATATATATATATATATATATATATATATATATATAAAGATGGTATCTGTTCTTTCGGACATGATAATCACAGTAAGAGAACTATTACACTGTGTATTTGCCTTCAAGTAGCGTAACTCACAGAGCGCAAATTACCTACGCTATTTTCATCCGTTATTTAAGAGTGAGAGCACTTAGAATCTTGCAACAAACTTTATATGTAATTTTAAACGTTTTCGAAGCATGTTTTCCGCTGACACCCGCCACTCCATAAAAAAAATGAAGGAAAGATGTGTATCGCTTATTACATTTTCGTTGCTCGTGTAGTACAGCTTCAGCATCAGGTATGACGCTTTAATAGATGATTTCTTTACTACCAACTCTATTCGCAACACGCTTTGCAGACAGTATCCATATACAAGCTAATTCCATGATGACGGTACAAACCTTCAGGGATGATGGAGGATGGTAAATGTAGAGGGCTACTCGAAAAGTAAGGTACGATCAGTTGGGAAATGGAAACCACTGTCGAAATCAAAAACGTTTTATTTGTAACAGTTAGCTAAACTTCCAGCTACTTCTCTATATAGTCGCCGCTACGACTGCGATACTTGCCGTAGCGTTGTACGAACTTTATATTACCTTCGTCATGGAAGGTGGGGTTATATAACACTTCCCATCGAGAACTCTGCGGTAGCGTCTTTATTGCTCCTGCAGAGTGCGGCCGAGAACTGTCATGAAGACGGAAATGAATGACAGTTATGTAAAGCTTCAATGGATTTTCACTGTGGCTTCCATTTCACGCCCATCAGACCTAGTTTAATCTGCATATTCCATTCACCAATGAGTTACGGAACTATGTTTTGGAAAAATTCAAGTTGCAGGGATGGTATCTGTAGAATGCGGAAGCGTTTTATAAGAATTACATCCGACGTCAATTCAAAGACACCCTGCAAATACCTCCCAAAAAACGAGGTATTTTGACACCAAATGAACAATACAAATATTCGTTAATATTCTTTGTGATTACCAATATTTCTTTTTTCAAAAAAAAGTGAAAAGCGTGAATATAACACCAGGACTAAAAACAACCTCCGCAAAGACCTCAAGGTGTTAACATTAGTACAAAAAAGGAGTCTGATACGTGGGTACTCACATGTTCAACAACCTACCAGAACACATTAAATGTCCTATAGATAATGTAGTGGAGCTTAATTAAGATGAAACTTGAGACTGAATTAAAGAACTTCCTGCTGGGCAACTCCTTCTACTTCAATGAAGAAATTCTTAAATTTAATGTTTTATGTAAACGTATAAGAATGGTTCAAGAATCATAAAGGAAGGTTGTATACATGGAAGAATCCTGGAGATATTAGAAGGTATCAGATAGATTATTTAATGGTAAGACAGAGATTTAGGAACCAGGTATTAAATTGTAAGACATTTCCAGGGGCAGATGTGGACTCTGACCACAGTCTATTGGCTATGAACTGTAGATTAAAACTGAAGAAACTGCAAAAAGGTGGGAATTTAAGGAGATGGGACCTGGAAAAACTGACTAAACCAGAGGTTGTACAGAGTTTCAGGGAGAGCATAAGGGAACAATTGACAGGAATGGGGGAAAGAAATACAGTGGAAGAAGAATGGGTAGCTCTGATGGATGAAGTACTGTAGGCAGCAGAGGATCAAGTAGGCAAAAAGACGACGGCTAGTAGAAATCCTTGGGTAACAGAAGAAATATTGAATTTAATTGATGAAAGGAGAAAATATAAAAATGCAGTAAATGAAGCAGGAAAAAAGGAATACAAGCGTCTCAAATATGAGATCGACAGGAAGTGCAAAATGGCCAAGCAGGGATGACTAGAGGACATATGTAAGGATGTAGAGGCTTATCTCACTAGGGGAAAGATAGATACTACCTACAGGAAAATTAAAGAGACCTTTGGAGAAAAGAGAGCCACCTGTATGAATATCAAGAGCTCAGATGGATACCCATTTCTAAGCAAAGAAGGGAAAGCAGAAAGGTGGAAGGAGTATATAGAGGGTCGATACAAGAGCGATGTACTTGAGGACAATACAGGTATTGTGGAAATGGAAGAGGATGTAGATAAAGATGAAATGGGAGATACGATACTGCGTGAAGAGTTTGACAGAGCACTGAAAGACCTGAGTCCCTGAAGGCCCTGGGAGTAGACAACATTCCATTAAAACTACTGACGGCCTTGGGAGAGCCAGTCCTGACAAAACTCTACCATCTCGTGAGCAGGATGTATGAGACAGGCGAAATTCAGACTTCAAGAAGAATATAATAATTTCAATCCCAAAGAAAGCAGGTGTTGACAGACGTGAAAATTACCGAACTATCAGTTTAATAAGTCACGGCTGCAAAATACTAACGTGAATTCTTTACAGACGAATGGAAAAAACTGGTAGAAGCCGACCTCGGGGAAGATCAGTTTGGATTCAATAGAAATGTAGGAACACGTGAGGCAATACTGACCCTACGACTTATCTTAGAAGAAAGATTAAGGAAAGGCAAACCTACATTTCTAGCATTTGTAGACTTAGAGAAAGCTTTTGACAATGTTGAGTGGAATACTCACTTTCAAATTCTAAAGGTGGCAAGGGTAAAATACAGGGAGCGAAAGGCTATTTACAATTTGTACAGAAACCAGATGGCAGTTATAAGAGTCGGGGGGCACGAAAGGGAAGCAGTGGTTGGGAAGGGAATGAGACAGGGTTGTGGCCTCTCCCCGATGTTATTCAATCTGTATATTGAGCAAGCAGTAAAGGAAACAAAAGAAAAATTCGGAGTAGGTATTAAAATCCATGGAGAAGAAATAAAAACTTTGATGTTCACCGTTGAAATTGTAATTCTGTCAGAGACAGAAATGGACTTGGAAGAGCAGTTGAACGGAATGGACAGTGTCTTGAAAGGGGGATATAAGATGAACATCAACAAAAGCAAAACTAGGATCTTGGAATGAAGTCGAATTAAGTCAGGTGATGCTGAGGGGATTAGATTAGGAAATGAGACACTTAAAGTAGTAATGGAGTTTTGCTATTTGGGGAGAAAAATAACTGATGATGCTCGAAGTATAGAGAATATAAAACGTAGACTGGCAATGTCAAGGAAAGCGTTTCTGAAGAAGAGAAATTTGTTAACATCGAGTATAGATTTAAGTGTCAGGAAGTCGTTTCTGAAAGTATTTGTATGGAGTGTAGCCATGTATGGAAGTGAAACATGGATGATAAATGGTTTGGACAAGAAGAGAATAGAAGCTTTCGAAATGTGGTGCTACAGAAGAATGCTGAAGATTAGATGGGTAGGTCACATAACTAATAAGGAGATATTGAATAGAATTGGGGAGAAGAGGAGTATGTGGCACAACTTGACAAGAAGAAGGGACCGGATGGTAGGACATGTTCTGAGGCATCAGGGGATCACAAATTTAGCATTGGAGGGCAGCGTGGAGGGTAAAAATCGTAGAGGGAGACCAAGAGATGAATACACTAAGCAGATTCAGAAGAATGTAGGTTGCAGTAAGTACTGGGAGATGAAGCAGCTTGCACAGGATAGAGTAGCATCGAGAGCTACATCAAACCAGTCTTAGGACTGAAGACCACAACAACAACAACCAATGTATAAATAGAATTAGCACTGTAATGCGTTATATTTCACTACTTCGAATTTATAGGTACACCTTGAACTTCTTTCCACATCCCAGAAGGCAGTCTCTGTAGACTACATGGAATACAACTGATACAACGTAATGGTACGCTTGCCCTGCGTGATCATAGGGCAATTTTGAAACGGAGTGGCACAGTAGTCTTTTGTTTATTCGTCTCCGGCTGGATTACTTCCCGCAGCTGGAGAAGCAATGATTCTCGTAGCATATACTACCGCTTCTGAAGCAGACTGGTTTGTTGACAAGAACTGTCACCACTGTGTAGGGCTCAAAAAACACACAAATGAGGGAGCAGACTTCATCCACCAACTATATCGAATGTACTGAATTAATCGAGTGCGCAGTATTTGAGGGCTCCTTCTCTGCGGATTGCTAACATGTTGATAATTCACGAATAATTTTTTTTAAATTTACATTGAGTCTTCAGACTTCTGACGTTTGATGCGGTCCGCCGCCAATTCGTCTCTTTTGCCACCCTTTTCATCTCCGACTATCGCTTCTATCGCTTGCAAACTATGTCCTGAATTATTTACTTCCTATTTTCCAATCTCTGTCTCCCTCTAAAGTTCTTACCCTCTACAGCGCCCCATAGTACCGTGGAAGTTATCACTAGCGTCTTAACAAATGTTCTGTCATCCTGTCTCTTCTTCTTCTCAGTGTTTTACATATTTTCCTTTCGTCGCCGATTCTGCCGAGACCTCCTCATTCAGTCCACCTAGCTTTCAACATTTTTATGTAGCACCACATCTCAAATGCTTCGATTCTCTCCCTCTCGTTCCGGTTTTCCCACAGTCTGTATTTCGCAACTATACATTGCTGTGCCCAAAAGGTACATTTGTTAGTAGGCTGTTTATGTTTTCATATTGGTAACGCTCTGTAGCGCTCTGTATGAAAATCACTGACTGTGCTGTATGCAGTCTGTGGCTGGGTGGCATTGTTGTAATATTCGCTATTGTAGTGTTGGGCTGTTGGCTGTTAACAGCGCGTAGCGTTGCGCAGTTGGAGGTGAGCCGCCAGCAGTGGTGGATGTGGGGAAGTGAGATGGCGGATTTTTGAGAGCGGATGATCTGGACGTGTGTCCATCAGAAACAGTACATTTGTAAGAATGGATGTCATGAACTGCTATATATATATATATATATATATATATATATATATATATAATGACTTTTGAACACTATTAAGGTAAATACATTGTTTGTTCTCTATCAAAATCTTTCATTTGCTAACTATGCCTATCAGTAGTTAGTGCCTTCAGTAGTTAGAATCTTTTATCTAGCTGGCAGTTTTGGCGCTCGCTTTATTGCAGTAGTTCGAGTAACGAAGATTTTTGTGAGGTAAGTGATTTGTGAAAGGTATAGGTTAATGTTAGTCAGGGCCATTCTTTTGTAGGGATTATTGAAAGTCAGATTTCGTTGCGCTAAAAAATATTGTGTGTCAGTTTAGTGTTGATCAGAATAGGTAAAGAGCGAAATGTCTGAGTACGTTCAGTTTTGCTCAGCTGTTTGAAAATCAAATAATGTAAGAGATTTATCAGCACAGTAATTCAATAATTTTTCTAAGGGGACGTTTCACATTCTCAGAAATTTCTTTCTGAAAGTAAGTCCTATGTTTGATACCAGTAGACTTCTGCTGGACAGGAATGCATTTTTCGCCAGTGCCAGTCTGCTTTCTATGTCCTCCTCGCTCCGTCCGTCATTACAAATCAGAATCCCGAATTCGAGCAAAATACGACTTTTGCTCTTTAGTATCGAAATAGGAACGCTTAATTCAGGATATGTTCCCAAATAACGAAACAGGGAAATATAACCATGAAATGTAACTAGTTAAAACACACTATCAGTCAGACTAAAAATTCCAGTGCCTAATGCTTAACACTGACTGGGAGTTCTTACAGTGGAAAAAGCGCCGCAAATGTCGAGGGCGTGCTTGAGAGCGGGTTTACAATCCGCGAGACAAGTGTGTGCTGGGAGGGCGGCGGGGGGGGGGGGGGGGGGGGGGGGGACAGGTCAGCTGTCTTACCCTGCAGCAAGGAAACATTTCCTACGTAAATGTTGAATAAATGTTGAACATGTTCTCGACCTTTTATAAAAATTTTATCATTATTGAGACGGGAAGTACAGCTATGTTCGAAATCTACATCTAACACAGAACAGCCCGGGGAAGAAGTCGACGAAGATCATTAGCAGCGAACTGACATCTTAGTGGGAAATGTACGAAGGTGTACAATGGTATCAGAAGAATATGGGTAGGAAATCGATTGTAAAGTAATCTGTGGAAGATACTGGCTGTTACTCGTATCTAGTGACGAACATTGTAGCGTCTATGGCTCTTGAAGGATCATCTTATTCCTACAGATTACACAGGGTCGATGGAGTTAAATAGATCTGTGAAAAGGTGGAATGAGTGTACTGTTACACTGCTGCAGCACTCGTGCTATACGGCGCCAACAGCGACTCTTGGGTTCTGATTGTCTACTATGATCTAAACGGGGGGAGGGGGCATTGTCCTCTTGTCTGCACGCCGATCCGATTATTTTCGTATTAATAGTAACTAAATTAATCTTCAGATGTTGTTAAAATAGCGTGGGAGACACTCTCAGTACTGTGCTATTACGACGTGTTCATTTTACACTTAGTTGTACACAAATAATCGATATACTACAACTTATATACTTACATCCACATGAGGAATGACCACCCAGTGAAACGGTTCCCACCACCTAGTCACTGCTAAATGTGATGGCATGGCGTTAGGAAGTACGGGTTAAGCTTGGTCACCTACGAGCAAAGCGTATTATGAGTTCAGGAATGATTGATATGTCTCGTGATATGTTAATAAGACATATCGTTCAGTATTTCTCTCTCTCTCTCTCTCTCTCTCTCTCTCTCTCTCTCTCTCTATATATATATATATATATATATATATATATATATATATATATATATGTGTGTGTCATGAGTCTTCTGACTGGTTTGATGAGGCCAGCCAAAAGTTTCTCTCGTGTGTGACACTATTCATCTGAGGAGCAAATGCAACTAATGTCCTCAATCATCTGCTGTCTGTAGTCCAGTCTATGTCTTCCCCACAGTTTTTACCCTCTACAACTCGCTCTAGAACCATGGAAGTTATTCCCTGATGTCGTAACAGATGTTTTATCATCTTGTCCATTCTTCTTGTCAGTGTCTTCCAGATATTCCTTTCCTAGCCGATTCTGCGGAGAACCCCGTCATTCCCTTCCTTATCAGTCTACCTTGTCTTCAACATTCGTCTGTAGCATTGCATTTCAAATGATTCGATTCTCTTCCGTTTCAGTTTCCCCACAGTCCATTTCTCAGTACCATACGATGCTGTGCTTCAAACATATATTCTCAGAAACGTATTCCGCAAATTAAGACCTATGTTTGATGCTAGAAGACTTCTTTTGGTCACGAATGCAGTTTCTAACAGTGCCAGTCTGTTTTTTATGTCCTCCTTGCTCCGTCCGTCAGGGGTTATTTTGCTGCCTTGATAGCAGAGTTCCTTAACTTCGTCTACTTCGTGAGCCCCAGTTCTGATGTTAAGTTTCTCGCTGTTCTCATTCCTGTTACTTTTCACTACTTTCGTTCCTCTTTGATTTACTCTCAATCCATATTCTGCACTCATTAGACCGTCTATTCCATTCAACAGATCCTGTAACTCTCCTTCACTTTCATCGAGGATAGAAATGACACTAGCGAATCTTATCATTGATATCCCTGAATTTTAGTCCCACTCCTGAACCTTTCTTTTATTTCCGTCATTGCTTCTTAGACCCGTAGCTGTGTGCTGTGTCGTTTATTTTCTTCGCAGTTGGTTTTAACATATAACAGGAAAGTAGAACACTACAATGGGTGATAAAGTCTTCTCGGGTTGACAGCCGAGTCAATGCGTTGTTCTCCAGCAACGTTTCAGCAAGTTTCTTACTTGCCATCTTCAGGCGAAGTGTCGGGTTCTTCTGCTGCTCTCTCTTACTGTAAGGCTTGCTTGAAGGCTGCGTTGGTCAAGTGTTTTTTCTTGGCGTCATTTACTTCTGCCTTTTGGAGTGGATGGGTGATGGTCATGGCTTTTTTTGTGTCGCCCTGTGGTTTGTGAGAGAAGTATTTTATTTTCCTGGGTTTATCTGGGATTAGGTAGTGGATTTGTGAGTTTTCATGTTAGGACGGATTTGGGAGTTTTGATCCTGAATTCTGTCGGGTTATAGTTAACAAGGGAACGTATCAGTGGGTTCGGTGATTGACTAGCTCTGTCGTAGAAGCCTTGGGCGAGGCTTTTAAACCTTGTTCTAAGAGGTTCTTCATTGACAGCAGCGTGCAGGTTTGCAGTGGGGAAGCTGGAGTCTACGTGTATGGCTTTTTTCAAGGCTCTGTTCTGTTTTGCTTGCAATCTTTTTAAGTGGGTTTTATGCGGCATAGCCCTATACAAGGCAGGCTTATTCGAGAATGGGGCACACAAGACTGCAGTACACCCTAACCCCAACGTTCGCTGATGGGCTGCTCTCTCTGTTTAGGATGGGGTATAGTACGTGGAGCCTCTGACTTGCTTTTACCCTCAGCGCTTCTATGTGTCTACGCCACGTGAGGCGTTGGTCCATAGTCACCCTGAGGTACTTTATGTCAGGCCGCCACTCTACGTTGCGCCTGTGTAGACTGTGAGTGGGGGGGGGGGGGGGGGGGGCGTGAGGTCTCTTCCCCCTTCTATGTGTATGTGTGAACATGTCTGCTTGGGTTTTCTCGCTGTACAGTGTTATGCTCCATTTCCTGGCCCATCTCTCTGTTTTGTCAAGGACGTTTTGTGCGAAAAACGCAACGTCATCAGCGTGCTGCACTGTTTCCACTGCCGGTTCTGTGGGGGTGTCCGCTGTGTATACTGTAGAGTGTACAGTATGGGCCCTAAGACACTACCTTGGGGTACTCCTGCTCGGATGCGTCTTTTTCTTGAGCATGTGTTGTCTACTTTTACTGAGAAACTCCTGCCTGGTAGATAGCTTTTTATGAGTTTTACTATGGGCCCTGGGAAGCCCTCCGTGTACAGTTTCACGCCACGTCCGAGTCTTTATAGCCGCTGGACCACGGGCTTCTCTGCATCCTCGGTGCCGGTCGGGCCAACCAGGCGCGAGCGGAATCGCCGCGGCAGCGTGTGGTGGGCGGAGAGCCGCGGCCGCCGGGTCCCGGCGTCTCGTCTCGGTGCAGCCTGTTTATTCCATCCGCCGCCACCAACCTGCCCCCATTGGTGCGTTCTCGTCTTATTCTTGATAATGTTGTGTTCCACGCCGTGTTTAGCTGTAAGCCACTATCCCAGTTGACCAGGTTATCACTGACACGCATCTCCACTGCCTCTTTAATAACAGTCCCAGAAACCTTTCGCTGTACACAGTCTCTCAGTTTCTTCAAATTGAAACCTGTGTTCTTTGCTGAGGCTGTGTTCCACTACCGCGGATTTTTCTTTTTGGACGAGGCGAACGTTTCTCACATGTTCAGAGATGCGTTGTGTTATGCAACGCTGCGTCTGTCCAATATATTGTTTCCCACATTCACACGAAATGCTATAGACACCCGGTGTTCGTAGACCCACGTTGTCCTTCATTGAGCCCAGCATGTTTCTGATTTTTACTGGAGGACTGAAACTGGTACAGATATGCGTATTAAAATACAGTGGCCGGCCGAAGTGGCCGCGCGGTTCTGGCGCTGCAGTCTGGAACTGTGAGACCGCTACGGTCGCAGGTTCGAATCCTGCCTCGGGCATGGATGTGTGTGCTGTCCTTAGGTTAGTTAGGTTTAACTAGTTAAGTTCTAGGGAACTAATGACCTCAGCAGTTGAGTCCCATAGTGCTCAGAGCCATTTGAACCATTTTTGAAAATACAGTGATGTGTAAACAGTCATAATACGGCGCTCCGTTCGGCAACGCCTATATAAGGCAACAAGCGTCTGGCGCAGTTGTTAGATCGGTTACTGCTCTTACAATGGCTGGTTATCAAGATTTAAGTGAGTTTGCACGTGGTGTTGCAGTCGGCGCACGAGCGATGGAACACAGCACTCCGAGGTAGCGATGAAGTGAGGGTTATCCCGTACAACCACTTCACGAGTGTACTTTCAATATCAGGAATCTGGAAAAAAAAATCAAATCTCCGACATCGCTGCGGCCGGAAAAAGATCCCGTGAGAACGGGAGCAACGACGACTGAAGAGTATCGTTCAACGGGACAAAAGTGCAGTCCTTCCGTAAATTACAGTGCCAAGCCGCGAACCATTCAACGGAACATCGTCGATATGGGCTTTCGGTGGTCAAGGCCCACTCGTGTCCCCTTGATGACTGCAGGACACAAAGCTTTACACCTCGACTGGGCCCGTCAACACCGACATTGAACTGTTGAAGACTGGAAACAAGTTGCCTGGTCGGACGAGTCTCGTTCCAAATTGTATCGAGCGGATGTAAGTGTACGGGTATGGAGACAAACTCATGAGCCCATGGACCCTGCATGTCAGCAGGGGACTGTTGAAGATGTTGGCGGCTGTGTAATGGTGTGGAACGTGTGCAATTGGAGTGATATGGGACCCCTGATACGTCTAGATATGACTCTCAAAGGTGACACGTACATAAGCATCCTGTCTGGTCACCTGCATCCATTCATGTCCATTGTGCATTCCGATGGACTTGAGCAAGTCCAGCAGGACGATGCGATACCCAACAGGTGTGCGGACATTCGCCATGCCGGACATTTGCCACGATATTACCTGCTCTGAAGGGTTGGGTCCCTTGTCTCCTCCTCCTCCTACTCCTCACCCGCCGCCCGACCCGCAGTAAAGGTACTTCCTGAGCCTTTCCGCTGGTTTACTTAACATAGAACCAGTATCTCTTTAGATTTTCCGCCACATTTCTAGAGAGAGTTTCGTTGTGGAAACTGTTAAATGCATCTCGCATTGAAATTCGCACCAAATTTCGAGCCTCAGTACAACTTCGCCAGTCTTCGAGATTTTTCGGTGGTCCTGCAGCAGCTTTCTGTCGTGTTTTGTGTGCCATGGGGGATCAGTTCCGTCTCTTATTAATTTATTTGGTATGAATGTCTCCAGTGCTGTGGATACTATTTCTTTGAACTTAAGTCACATATAGTCTTTACTTACATAGTTTGGAAGGACTGGAGACTGTCTCTTAGAAAGACGTCAACCGAATTGTTAGCTACTTTTATAAATA
The DNA here is from genome assembly GCF_021461395.2 of Schistocerca americana. Classification (NCBI taxonomy): domain Eukaryota; kingdom Metazoa; phylum Arthropoda; class Insecta; order Orthoptera; family Acrididae; genus Schistocerca; species Schistocerca americana. The sequence continues at coordinate 859,736,343 of NC_060120.1, forward strand.
GATATATTTCGCGTTTAGTTTTGGTGAATTTCTTTGTTACGGAATTGAGCCTCGCTACGACTGTGTGTTCACTAATCCCTGTATCCATCGTGATGCTCAGGATTATTTGTGGCTAAGAGGTCAAGTGTGTTTTCGTAACCATTTACAATTTGAATGGCCTAGTGAACTAATTGCTCAAAATAATTTTAAAAAAAAGCACTTAGAACAATTACAAAAGTTGTTTTCTATCCATAGGGCCTACTATAGGGTCTTGAAATGTATTTTTGTCAACATACGGAAGGTAGATAGTAATCACTGCCAACTATAATTGTATGAGTAGGGTACCTATTTGTGATGAGACTCAAGTTTTCTTTGAACTGCTCAGCAGCTCTTTCATCTGATACCGGGGGTCGGTAAAAGGAGCCAGTTATTAATTTATTCCGTTTGTCGAATAAAGCCTGTGTCCATACTAAGTCACGGGAACTATCTGCTTCAATGTCGCTTATGAGCTGGAACACACATTACATTATTTTTCCTTAAGTTGTGCTTCTTGTTTCTGTTGTAGTGCAGATCATTACAATTACGGCTTTTCCCTCCAAAACCTAGGATACTTTTTCTGTGACCCTGTAAATACCAGAGCTAAACAATGTAGAACAACAACGTACGTTACAAGTATAGCATTCTGTATTACTTAATTTCCTTTTTTCTAACATTTTCAAATTGTACGTCGACTTTAGATGACATGTCAATCATAGATGTTCTTATCTCTGTTTAGTGAACGTATTTTCAGTCATGTTTTGAACACTGTCCCGCTACACTTCATTAATTAATGTTTCGCCGCAAGGGATATCGGATTTTAGAGAGTAAATTAACGTGGAGTATGTCGTTCTTCTTTTCAAACTTTCACATACCCATTTCTTCTTTCATTATTGTCTTTTGGGCATGCAGTTGTAGTAATTAAAGTAGGCACAAATGCAGTGCTCGAAAAGAAATGATTAGCGTACATTTGCATTCTCTTTGCATGGACTGTATCCATTGCAATCAGTAAGGGTGAAAGGAAGCTACCGTGCAGACAGAGTGACTTATATTTATACTTGGCAGAAGTAATTACATACTGACGTAATCGTCGGTATTGCTTTCGTTTCCCAAAAGTTATAAATATTTCGATTTCGGAAAAGATATCGAAGAAGAAGGTCCCTTACGTACTGGTTGTGTCGAGTAAGACGTGGAGACGGCGGTTTGAAAGCGGACAGAAGAAGTACGAGGAAGGGCGTCCCTTACCTGAGGGATCGCTACTCAAGCTACCTGGCGAAGGGGCAAGTGTGGCAAATGTACAGCGTGGCAAATGTCCGGCATTCACCCAACACGTCCAAATTGCTACAGCGTGGGTCCAGGAACTGTTTTCTGGGTATAAACACTTCCACTAGCCACCAAACTCCCCAGACATGAACATTATTGATCACATCTCGGATTCGTTCCAACGTGCTGTTAAGAAGATATCTCCACCCCCTCGTACTCTTACGGATTTATGGACAGTCCTGCAGAATCCATGGTGTCAGTTCCCTCCAGCACTACTTTAGACGCTAGTCGAGTCCATGCCACCTCGTGTTGCGGCAGTTTTGCGTGCTCGCTGGGGCCTACACGATATTAGGCAGTTTCTTTGGCTCTTCAGTGTATGTCCTCTATGTATCGGTGTGTCGCCAGAGTTCTCTGAGTCTGAAGCAGTTGTGATCTGAAGGCATAATCAATTGCTCCCCACACCACGACGCATCGAGTAACACTGCTGCCTCTCTCCAAACGAGTCAAGCATAGAAACTCTGCTCAGTTGTCCGCCATACTCGCCGTTTATGGTGATAAGCAGTAGTGCAGAACCGCGATTCACCACTGAAGACAATGCGACGCCATTCACCTGCAGTGTACTCTTCCTGATCACGGCGACAATTCAAAAGCAGCCGGTCGTGCTGCTGTGTTAACGACGTCAGCCCGAGCACTGCCATCTACTGCCGTTCGTGTGATGGCGGAGCAGAGCTATTTGAGTTCCCTAGGATTGTAGTTTGCAAATTAATTCCAATTCTCAGAAAGATTTGCGGCCACAAAAGAAGGTCATAATTCGCTGCTGTACAACATAAGTCAACTAGATATTGACCTTAACTGGGCTGGTCCCGGCGGAGGTTCGAGTCCTCCCTCGGGCATGGGTATGTGTGTTTGTCCTTGGGATAATTTAGGTTAGGAAGTGTGTAAGCTTAGGGACTGATGACCTTAGCAGTTAAGTCCCATAAGATTTCACACACATTTGATTTTTTTTTTTTTTTTTTTTTTTTTTGACATTAGCGATACAGGTTTGTAGTGAAGGTGCTTCTGCTCGATGAACTCTTACGGAAACTGAAATGATTGGACGGTTCGGAATCGGTGCAGCTCAGCCACACACGGGATTTTTCCACGCTACCCGCCCTTTCTCAATCTCAGCCATTGGTTGTTTTTCTTCTGCTCTTGGCAGGATCTTTAGAAATAAACCTTAACATAGTGATCACGGCAATGGGTTTACATTATTTTAAAATAAGTTGTACATAGACACCCGACTGTAAAAGAAATAACTTTCTGAATCTTTTTCCAGTGTTAAATGTTTAAAGAAGAAACAACTATTTTCCATTTAAGGTAAGTGCTGAGATAATTAAAGCTTTCAGTGCAGTCGGAACTAGAGCTATTGATTTGCTCTAGTTTCAATAAAAGTGTGTTATCTATTAAACGGGATGGGAAGACTAAAGATGTTGTAGAGCGCAGACTTTTCATGGACTGACGACAAGGCAGCCACCATTCTCTACTGCTGGATAGTCCAGCTCAGTGACATAGGGAGAGTGCACTTAGTAAATTAAATCAACACCTTTGACGTTAGATTCGGGTTATTCAGAAAATTAACTTTCTTTTGACATGCATCTCGAGTTGATTGGTTGGCTGACTTGGGGAAAGGAACCAAACAGCGACGTCCTCAGTCCCATCGGATTGGGGAAGGAAGTCGGCCGTGCCCTTTCAGAGGAATTATCCCGGCATTTGCCTCAAGCTATCCAGGGAAGGCACGGAAAACCTAAATCAGATTGGGCAGATGCGGGTTTGAACCGTCGTCCTTCCGAACGCGTGTCCAGTGTGCTAAGCACTGCGCCACCTCGCTCGGTCTCGAGTTGATTAAACTGCTATTTCAAAAGTCGTTATAATTAATCTTTAGTTATTCGCTATCAGGCTAATTTACCCCGACGATTTCAGAGCACCGTCAGTTTCCTAACCAGCAGACTATGGGCTCGTGGCGGGTGGACGAATTTAATGGGTCCTAATTTGATTAATTCTACAGTAGCGGAAGACGGCAAATAATGGCAGAAGCTAGCCAGCTGAGAGTTTCAAATTCGGGCCACGGCTGCTTGCCGAGGACGAACACGAGAGTGTCCGCTGTTTTCGCGGAAGTTGCCTTCTCTTCAGCATTCCCAACCCCTGGGGCCGTGGTTTCTGATTGCTGCACAGGGTAGATAAAGGTAACCGCTGTGCTGGATAGGTCGGAATATGGCCATTTTCTTGTTGGCAGAAGCTTAATGTGTCGAGTGCTCCTCGGGCCTAAAAGTATCCAGAAATGCCTTGATAGCGACAGTTGTCACGACTTCATTGAGTTGAACAGACATGTGCTGTTATAATGGTCGAGAGCTCGACACCAGTGTCAGCGAGCATGCTTTGTGCACAGTTTGCCACCACGAACCATTCCCCTCATGAGCTGATAGCTAAATTAAGCCCCGAGTTATCATTCTGTGCTGGCGGAAGCAGTCGCAAGCACACCGATCGGCAAAGATGAAGCGCGAACATCGATTAGTAAGCACTCGATCAAGTGCGCCTCTCACGAGAGAGGCTAGAGACACACCCACAATCAGCACGCCGCCAACGCCCTCTCGACAGCAGGTATTTAGGCCACCGCCACTGACCGGAGGGCCTCACTCACTCACTCACTCAGTCATCCAGTTTGGCGTCTGTCAGTTTAGTTGCAGATCGGGTTGAGTTCGTCACAGGCGATGACACTACATAGCGACCAGATTAGTGACTATGAAACAATGGCGCTAAGCACTATGGGACTTAACATATGAGGTCATCAGTCCCTTAGACTTAGATTAGTTTCTATAGCGGGACTAGTTTACCTAAACCAGAATTGTACTTAACATCAGTCTGCTAGAGGACTGAGCTTGTACCACAGCACATGGATTCAAGTTAAGTAAAGTTTCCAGTACATGTAAATCAATAACTGTAGTAATCCATGTGTACATTTGTGTTATAGAAAGAGTATACCGGTCACCATAACATCCTCTCCCTTGCTTTCTTGCGGCACAAGACTCTACAAATTCAGTGGGTTATAAGTTATACTATTAATCGTTCAGTATGCTATGGACTCAGCGCTGTTTAAGATGATGCCGTACTAGTTGTCTGAAGTGCCCTGCCTGGGCTACCATTACCTTCCATTCTAGTGGACAAACTTCTCCATGTTTTCTCTCCTCTCGCTCTCTCGAATTTCAAGAGCCGGACCTTTTTAATCCGTTGCTATTCATACGATTGAATGTTTTATATTCTTGTTCTGCAACAAGGATCAATACGACCTTGCGTTCAGAAATTTATCGTCACACTGATGTCTCAGGCTGCCTTGCCAATTTATTATGTGTCATAGGAAGAACAATATGGTAGATTTTACCAGATCACACGCATTTTCTCTTGTCTGTAGCTTCCCTCTATTGCACTATTGATTATGTCAGTTAGCCACCAACTGAGCCCGTGCTAGAAGACAATTAGTTCTTTGCCAGACACAGTCGGGACAACAGCCGACAGGTGAGTTAATGATAAACCTCACCACTTACAGGTAATGAGAGAAATCGTCTATACAAGTAATTATTTCGCCATATCTCTGCAAATTAACTCCCATTATTATTCACATCATCGTCTACAGCAGCCAAAAACCTCTGCAATATAATATTATGTTTTTTTGTTTAAATAATGGAACTTTCCAGTTTCATAATTTACAAGTTATTGCGCTTTTCTTCGGAAAAAGTGGGACAGAAAAACAAGACAAAAAATTTTCTACTTTATGTTGACGTGTTGGGATTTGGACGTTGTTTACCTGCCTAAGTTTATGTTATAAGTGAAAAGCTCATCAGTAACACATTTTTATGAAATTTTCTACGCAAGGTGAGCCGTGCGCTCTCACCTATCGCTTCGTGATGAGAGCGGTCAAAGACCGTCTTGGTTCGCAGCGGCGCAGCAATCTTCGTCGAGGCCCAATAGAAGGCGCGTGTGAAGAGGAGAAGTAAAGATTTAAGGACACAAGGCTTGGAAAGAGAGAGAGAGAGAGAGAGAGAGTGAGAGAGAGAAGAGGGGGGGGGGGGGGAGCGGGGCGTTTTGCTCCTCGGGTGTTGAGCTAGAGCTCTTGTTTGGTACGCCGCCAGCTGTGCAAGAGTACAGAGGAACCACGCATTGCAGTGGACGGACTGTAGACGCTGTTATCGGGTTGTGGTGCACCGTGAGAAATGACGTTATCGAGCAGTGTCGTCCGAAGCGTGTTGCGTCGATTGCACTGTAGATTTCTGCCAAGCAAGGTTTAAACTTGGCTGCAGGTTGCTAAGGCATATTTACTGGTAATTTACGGCCATCTCATGTGAGCAGAAGAACTGAATCTGGTAAGCCCTCATGCGTTCATCTGAGCCAGTGCGCCTTCTTCTATGGAAGACCCGCTTCGATTGAACTGTCCCTGACCGCGCTTTGGCGATGTTAGAAGCATTTCTGTTGAACATTGTTCTAAGTAGATTTTCCTCCGGTGAAACAAGTTTGTATCGTCGATAGTTTCTAGAAGTCTATTAAAGTAAACTACTACCCAAGTAGGCATTGATGTTACATAAACAAATTATATTTGTGCCTTGGGATTATTAAGTCCAGTGTACTGCCAGGCGCACTTAAGTAATAATTATCCTTGGCACGCGTTTCGTGTTTTTAATGTCCAATTTGTGGTTATGTTTTTTAGGTACTCAAGTGTATGGCATGTGTCTAACTTTCATTTCTGTATTTGTACTCAAGTGACCGATTGGGGTTAGTTATATTCGTAATTTGTAAGGCACACACACCACCCATGCGGAGCCGAGCTGATTTGGTGTATTGATTGCCCTTGCTACAGAGAAGCTGATTATGATTTGTTATTTATATTGAACCTGTGTATCAATGTCACTAGTAACCAAGTATTTGAAGCTATGATTGAAGTGTATTACTTCTTTCTTTTATTGTTTTTAAAACTACTTTGATGACTGTAATTGCTTAGTTCAAGCTGTGCCCTTTTTGGTCGAGATATTCAATATACTTTTTAAAATTTAATTTCAACTCATTGTTAGTTTAGAGTGTTTTTTTAACTGTGGTACATTAACTGTAATCTGTTTTTTAAAAGATTCTGTCAAGAGTCCTTCGTGGAGGCATCTGGAAAATAAAAGCAATTACTGTATTAATTACTCTGCTGGGGCCAAGTATGCCTTACCATATCAAAACGAATTGAAAATTGATGAACACAGAAATTTGTTTGTGATACGAGAAGGAACTTAGGCTGTGGACCTGGACTCAACTACGGATGACAGAACCAATTTAAACTGCCACGACTGCCACTGAAATGACATCAGGTGAAAACATTTACACAAAGCTCTGAGCGTCATCATATTTATTGTTTACTTTTGTACGGACATTGCACTAAAAATTTTATTGTACATACTGATCGGATCACATTTAATAACAAAAACTAACACGTATGGAGGTATAAGATACAGCAGCAAACACCGTTCCAGTAAACATGGGTGCGCAAACAGGCAGTTTGCGACATATTTTCGAAAATATGCTTACAAGTCCCCATTGGTTTGAGTATGATATATAGAGGTTGGACAACACTTTGTATAGGCAGCAGTGATGGTTAAAGAGGAAACACATAAATGCAGGTGCTAGGCATGACTGCAGGTTGCCCTGTTGTACACTAAAGCGCCAAATAAACTGGTATAGGCATGCGTATGCAAATACAGAGATGTGTAAACAGGCAGAATACGGCGCTGCGGTCGGCAACGACTATATAAGACAACAAGTGTCTGGGCAGCTGTTACATCGGTTTCTGCTGCTACAATAGCAGGTTATCAAGATTTAAGTGAGTTTGAACGTGGGTTTATAGTCGGCGTACGGGGGATGCGACACAGCATCTCCGAGGTAGCGATGAAGTGGGGATTTACCCGTACGACCATTTCACGAGTGTACCGTGAATATCAGGAATTCGGTAAAATATCAAATCTCCGACACTGTTGCCCCCCAAGAAATATCCTGCACGAACGAGACCAACGACGACTGAAGAGAATCGTTCAAAGTGACTGAAGTACAACCCTTCCGCAAACTGCTGCAGATTTCAATGCTGGGCCGTCAAGTTTCAGCGTGTAATATGGGCTTTCGGAGCCGAAAGCCCACTCGTGTACCGTTGATGAGTGCACGACACAAAACTTTACGCATCGCCAGGGCCCGTCAACACTGACGTGGGTCTGTTGATGACTGGGAACATGTTGCCTGATCGGACGAGTCTCGTTTCAAATTGTATCGAGCTGGTGGACGTGTACGGGTGTGGAGACAGCCTCATGAATCCATGGACCCTGCATGTCAGCAGGGGACTGTTCAAGTTGGCAGGGGTTCTGAATGATGTGGGGCGTGTGCAGTTGGAGTGATATGGGACCCCTGATAGTCTAGATACTACTATGAGAGGTGACACATACGTAAGCATCCTGTCTGGTCACCTGCATCCGTTCTGTATTCCGACGGACTTGGGCAATTCCAGCAGGACAAATGTGACACTCCACATGTCCACAATTGCTACAGAGTAGCTCCAGGAACACTCTTCTGAGTTTAACCACTTTCGCTGGCCACCAAATTCCTCAGACATGGACAGTAATGAGCATATGTGGGATGCCTTGCAATTTGCTGTTCCACTCCCTCGTACTCTTACGGAATTGCGGACAGCCCTGCAGGATGCATGGTGTTAGCTCCCTCCATCACTACTTCAGACATTTGTCGTGTTGCAGACTTCTGTGTGCTTGCGGACGCCCTACAAGATATTAGGCAGGTATATCAGTTTCTTTGGCTCATCAGCGTAATTTAATTGAAATTTCACAACAACGTTTAATGTAGACAATTGTGTGAAGCTTCACAGCCCTCACACCTTAGGTTACTGAAATAGCTACGCTGTTTTGTTGCGATATTTACTGAGCTTAAACTCTGTTTTGGAAGAGGCAAATTAAGGTTGTGGTTCTGAAGCTTCGAGCACAGTCGCACGAAACTGAGATAATTACGCTGTTTTATTACTGCTGAACTTAGGAGCTGGAAGGGCAAGGGACTTGGTGGTATGGGGGTAGAGCCCCATGGAGGCAGGGGGTCTGGGGGCTCATACCTATAGCCTGAGAGCTGTGAAGCCTGGCACAATTGCCTACATTTAACTTTGTCGCGAAATTTCGATTAAATTACATGAAAATTAGGTTCGACGACACCCCCCCCCCCCCCCCCAGCATGTGCAGATATCTTGAAGTCTGGAGGGTAAGGGGCCTGGGGCTGAGGGGTTTCAACCTTATGTCTTAAGGGCAGAGACCTGAGGGCTGTTCAAATAGTTCAAATGGCTCTGAGCACTACGGGACTTAAAATCTGAGGTCATCAGTCCCCTAGAACTTAGAACTACTTAAACCTAACTAACCTAAGGACATCACACACATACATGCGCGAGGCAGGATTCGAACCTGTGACCGTATCAGTCACGCGATTCCAGACTGTAGCGCCTAGAACCGCTCGGCCACAGCTACCGGCAACTGAGGGCTGTGAAACTTCGCGCAATTGTCTACATTAAACGTCGTTGCGAAATTTCTATCAAGTTATATTACAACTGAAATAATTGCACTTTCTGGGTGTGGAACCCAGAACCTTTAGGCTCAAGAGATTAAGCGTTGTTGCGAAATATCTTATGATGTCATATAACGTTGGCACTTACGCTGTTATATAGACCGCATGGGATTTGTATTGAGAGTGGATTGGGTCAGAGTAATTAGGACGTCGGGAAGCGGCGGAATTCTCCGTCACCCCCTACTCACAGCTCTCGCTAAAAGTCTTTCCTCCCCCCGCCTCGTAAAACACTTGCACAGGATTAGTGCGTGGACCGGCTGCTGCCGCAAAGACCGCTTCCCTTCCTGGCCTTTTCAGGGTGTCTCCAAAACCTTGCTCTTATTTCCAGCTAGCATGCAAATCTGTTTTAGGTTATTACAAATGCTGATGATCGCTTGTACGTTTAATTGTCAAACCATTTCTATGACTGCAATTACTTATTCAGGTTGAGGGTGAATCTAATATGAGGTTACGTGAATTTGGATATGTTGCGAGACCTTTCCCGAAAACTGTCCCGTAACAAGAATTGTGACGAAAAATAAGAGGACAATGGCTGCAAACGGCACTGCAGAACTGAATGTCGCACACATGAACATTGACAGCACCAAAACCACAGGAAGAGAGCTCCCTTAACCGGGAGTTCTACATCTGCATCTACATGGATGCTCTGCAAAGCACATTTACGTGCCCGGCGGAGGAGTCATCGAACCAACTTCATAACAATTGTCTCCTTTACAATCTCGTACAGCATGCGGAAAAAACGAACACCTACATCTTTCCATGCGGCTCTGATTTCCCTTATTTCATTATGATGGTCGTTTCTCCCTATGTAAGTCGGCGTCAAAAAATATTTTCGCAGGAGAAAGTTGGTGATTGAAATTTCGTGTGACTCTCTCTCCAATATATAACGATATTACAAAACGTACTGTCCTTCTTTGAACTTTATCGATGTACTCCGTCAATCCTATCTGGTAGGGATCCCACACCGCGCAGCACTGTTCTAAAAGAGGCCGGTCAAGTGTGGTGTAGGCTGTCTCTTTCGTAGATCTGTTACATTTTCTAAGTGTCCTGCCAATAAAACGTAGTCTTTGGTTAGCCTTCCCCACAGCATTTTCTATGTGTTCCCTCCTATGTAAGTTGTTCGTAACTGTAATTCATAGGTATTTAGTTGAATTTACGGCGTTTAGATTAGACTGATTTATAGTGTAAGCGACGTTTAACGGATTCCTTTTAGCACTTAGGTGGATGACCTCACACTTTTTCGTCTTCTTTGGTGAAGGAATTTCGGAAGGCTGTGTTTAGTAACCCTGCTTTGGCAGCACTGTCGTCGATAGTATTTCCATTGATATCGCGCAGAGAAGGAATTGATTGTGTCTTGCCGCTAGCATACTTCACATACGACCAGAATCTCTTTGGAATTTCTGCTTGGTTTCGAGACAAAGTTTCGTTGTGGAATCTATTATAAGCATCTCGCATTGAAATCCGCGCTAAATTTAGAGCTTCTGTAAAAGATCGCCAAACTTGAAGATTTTGCGTCCATTTGAATTTGGCATGTTTTTTTTTCGTTGTTTCTGCCACAATCTTTTTTGTAGCAAGGAGGATCAGCTCCGATGTTTGTTAATTTATTTGGTATAAATCTCTCAATTGCTGACGATACTATTTCTTTGAATACAAGCCACATCTGGTCTACACTTATATTGGTAATTTGGATGGAGTGGAGATTGTCTCTCAGGAAAGCGTCGATTGTATTTTTATCTGATTTTTGGAATAGGTATCTTTTTCGTTTATTTTTGGAGGATTTGGGGGTTATAGTATTCAATCTCGCTACGACAATCCTGCGTTCATTAAACCCTGTATCCGTTTGCAGGGCTAGCTGGAATTTCAAGAGCGCTCATCAGTGACGCAAACGCCTGTAACAGTAAAATGTGGTGCCGAAGTCATGAAACCTAGCATATGCAGCAATGGAAGCGAGTAATTTGTCAGATGAGTCTTGTTTCACTCTTTTTCCAACTTCTGGCCCAGTTTACGTCCCAAGAGATGGCGAGGGTCCGGTGAGATTTGGCAGCTATATCGTGGTGTTCGATGGGCATCACGGTTACTCTGCAAAGGGGCATTACTGCCAAGGATTATCTGACCGTTTTGCCTGAACAGGTCCATCCCATGGTTCATATTTGTTCCCCAAAGGTGACGCTGTGTTCCAAGATGACAGGGCTCATGCACACACACCTCGCGTCGTCCAGGACTGTTTTTGTGAGCACGAGGATGAATTGTCGAATCTGGCCTTGTCACCACAGTCAGCAAATCTCAATATTATTGAGCCTTTGTGGTGTTCTTTGGATAGAAGTGTGCGTAGTTCCTACCTACCTTCATCATCTTTAACTAACCTGTGCACTATTTTACAGAAGAATGGTATAACACTCCCTCGAAAATCATGGAGGAGCTGTGTACATGCTTTCCGACACGACTGGAAGCTGTTTTGACTGCAAACTGTTTTCCCACAGTATATCAGCCGTGGTAATGTAGATGTTTCCTCATTTTTGTCGACCCTCTGTGTTGTCTTAGGTAGTACAGATGTGTTTGAAATGCGAAGTATTCAATTCAGTCTACATCTAATTGGGCTTTCCGGGCGGGACGGAGCGCCGGTCCCCGGCACGAATCCGCCCGGAGGATTTGTGTCGAAGTACGGTGAGCCTGTCAGTCTGTGGATGGTTTTTAGGCTGTTTTCCATCTGCCTCGGCAAATGCGGGCTGGTTCCCCTTATTCCGCCTCAGCTACACTATGTCGGCGATTGCTGCGCAAACAAGTTCTCCACGCACGCGTACACCACCATTACTCTATCACGCAAACATAGCGGTTACACCCGTCTGATGTGAGACGTTCCCTGGGGGGTCGACCGGGGGCCGAACCGCACAATAATCCTGGGTTCGGTGTGGGGTGGCGGAGGGGTGAAGTGGACTGAGGTAGTCGTCGTGGGGTTGTGGACCACTGCGGCTGCGGCGGGGACGGAGCCTCTCCGTCGTTTCTATGTCCCCGGTTAACATAACATAACATAACCTCTTATTGGATTCAAATTCCAAGTAGGACCACATTTGATACAAAAGTTAGTAGCGGGTCATATCAGTACACTCGCAGTTTTTTCGCAAACTCGAAAGTTTTTGGTTTTACTATTGTATTGTTTCAGTCGAGTCAATTTTCGCCAGTAATTACGGTACACACAGTACAGAAATTTTGAACTTGGGCACCTCTACCGCCCCTCCCGCTTAGCATCTCAAAGCTACCTCTTGTGTCGCTTGGGCCTTAAATCGCCCTTGGTCTCACGATATTCTGCGTCACACTACGGTCTAATGAGTGAATGATAGTTAAGACTGAACATTGTGAGTATACATATGCATCTACACTCTTACTTTGCGAAACAATTGTAAAGGGTAAGCCAGAGGGTACTTGGGATACTATCACGTTGGAGGGTTTCTTCATTCACGTATACATACGTGAAGAACGGCTGCTAAACGTCCATGTGCCTAGTGTGTCGTCCTACAACACATGCTGGATGCTGGCTGGTTTATGACGACACATTTAATACCCGACTACATGGCACCATGTACGTGGCCGTGGTGCGGACAGCTTTCAGATCTACGCTGCACGGGCCGGTTGCGACCACGGCACACGTCTGTGGTGGAACATGAAAAGGAGTCTGCTGGGGTACATTTATATGTGGCACCCGAACATTGTAATGATACTAATGTAAACTAAAATGAAAATATTATATTATTAACGACGTATGTCTCTAATGGGCTCTGTAAAACGGATCGCTGACTGTTCACGACCGCAGAGCCAAAGAAACTACTTCTGGTCTGAGATTGTACTGTTGGAGTAAGAGAGCGCTTGGCGCACTGCGGTGGGTAGCTGTCTGTGAGCGAAACGGGATTTAGTAGGCAGTCTTTGTGGTGTGCTGCGTGGAGCCACAAAGTGTTAGATTACAGTGTAGGAATTACGAGTACGTGTATTATTGGAAATACACAGGGTGTTTCAAAAATGACCGGTATATTTGAAACGGCAATAAAAACTAAACGAGCAGCGATAGAAATACACCGTTTGTTGCAATATGCTTGGGACAACAGTACATTTTCAGGCGGACAAACTTTCGAAATTACAGTAGTTACAATTTTCAACAACAGATGGCGCTGCAAGTGATGTGAAAGATATAGAAGACAACGCAGTCTGTGGGTGCGCCATTCTGTACGTCGTCTTTCTGCTGTAAGCGTGTGCTGTTCACAACGTGCACGCGTGCTGCAGACAACATGGTTTATTCCTTAGAACAGAGGATTTTTCTGGTGTTGGAATTCCAACGCCTAGTACACAGTGTTGTTGCAACAAGACGAAGTTTTCAACGGAGGTTTCGGTAGCGTTCTCGCTTCCCACGCCCGGGTTCCCGGGTTCGATTCCCGGCGGAGTCAGGGATTTTCTCTGCCTCGTGATGACTGGGCGTTGTGTGCTGTCCTTAGGATAGTTAGGTTTAAGTAGTTCTAAGTTCTAGGGGACTAATGACCATAGATGTTAAGTCCCATAGTGCTCAGAGCCATTTGAACCATTTTTTTTTTCAACGGAGGTTTAATGTAACCAAAGGACCAAAAAGCGATACAATAAAGGATCTGTTTGAAAAATTTCAACGGACTGGGAACGTGACGGATGAACGTGCTGGATAGGTAGGGCGACCGCGTACGGCAACCACAGAGGGCAACGCGCAGCTAGTGCAGCAGGTGATCTAACAGTGGCCTCGGGTTTCCGTTCGCCGTGTTGCAGCTGCGGTCCAAATGACGCCAACGTCCACGTATCGTCTCATGCGCCAGAGTTTACACCTCTATCCATACAAAATTCAAACGCGGCAACCCCTCAGCGCCGCTACCATTGCTGCACGAGAGACATTCGCTAACAATATAGTGCACAGGATTGATGACGGCGATATGCATGTGGGCAGCATTTGGTTTACTGACGAAGCTTATTTTTACCTGGACGGCTTCGTCAATAAACAGAACTGGCGCATATGGGGAACCGAAAAGCCCCATGTTGCAGTCCCATCGTCCCTGCACCCTCAAAAAGTACTGGTCTGGGCCGCCATTTCTTCCAAAGGAATCATTGGCCCATTTTTCAGATCCCAAACGATTACTGCATCACGCTATCTGGACATTCTTCGTGAATTTGTGGCGGTACAAACTGCCTTAGACGACACTGCGAACACCTCGTGGTTTATGCAAGATGGTGCCCGGCCACATCGCACGGCCGACGTCTTTAATTTCCTGAATGAATATTTCGATGATCGTGTGATTGCTTTGGGCTATCCGAAACATACAGGAGGCGGCGTGGATTGGACTCCCTATTCGCTAGACATGAACCCCTGTGACTTCTTTCTGTGGGGACACTTGAAAGACCAGGTGTACCGCCAGAATCCAGAAACAATTGAACAGCTGAAGCAGTACATCTCATCTGCATGTGAAGCCATTGCGCCAGACAGGTTGTCAAAGGTTTCGGGTAATTTCATTCAGAGACTACGCCATATTATTGCTACGCATGGTAGATAAGTGGAAAATATCGTACTATAGAGTTTCCCAGACCGCAGCGCCATCTGTTGTTGAAAATTGTAACTACTGTAATTTCGAAAGTTTGTCTGCCTGAAAATGTACTGTTGTCCCAAGCATATTGCAACAAACGGTGTATTTCTATCGCTGCTCGTTTAGTTTTTATTGCCGTTTCAAATATACCGCTCATTTTTGAAACACCCTGTAAATGTGGAAGAAGAAGTCTTCTCTCAAGCAAGGAAAGATGTTAAATGTTTATGACATGCGTTTTACCATTGCGTTAGTGTAGATGAGTTGGCTGATAATTGGCAATGGTTGGGTTACCCCAGAATGTACATAAACAAATTTCATGAAAAAGTCTACTTAGATATTTCCCTTCTATAATGTTTCAAAATTTTTTAACATAGATATAAGCAATTTGATGATTTATCTTCTAAGGGATTTATTAGCGGTTCATTACTGTTCGCTAGCGCACTTGAGCAGATGTAATTTCGTTGGATTGCTCACGCGCTGCTTGCGATATGGAATATCTGTGCTACAATAGAACTGCAGGTAAGCGCAGTGTTGGCAGTAAGTCGAGTTTAGTACCTCGCAGAGAGCAGTCGCGTTTTGTAGCTTGCACAGAGCACCGGAGTTCTGGAGTTCGGACAGGCAGAACAGCGGTTGACGTGTGTTGAGCCGGTCGTGCAGAACGATGGCAGTGCCTGAGCGATGTAGTACATGGTACCAAAAAATAATTATTGTTCTTTGTTGCCGTGCGCATATGTTAATTGCCACAACCGATTTAACCACAATTGTAATGTTAAAGTCCCATGTAATTCCTTGCAGAAATGTTTCAATAATAACTTTTGTTCTGAAGAAAACTTTTGCCAGTCATTTATCTGAGTTTAAAGATTTTACGAATTTTTCCTGTGCATACTCATGTTGATGAAGCAAAAGAAAATCAGTTGTTTTCCTACAAATGAAAATCTAGTGGGCAGCACTGCACTGGGCTGTGCCAAAAATTTCTTATAGATAGCGCTATCCAGCGACATCATTGTGAGGTAAGAATTTTTCAGTTTATTCAGGATGATTTCACAGGGCCATGACGCAGCACTGCTGACGTCAAAAGTTATTAATCTCGATATGCAGTCAGTCTTTAATGAAAGATCACATTAAAACTTGAAATTTTATTATTGGAAAGAAATTTTTCTGTTGGGAACTTAAACGAGATTTTTCTGTTGGGAGGTTACACTAAATGTGAATATTATATTTATTTTTCTGTTGGGAGGTTACACTAAATGTGAATATTATATTTATTTTTCTGTTGGGAGGTTACAATCTTTATGCATTTTTAGTGAGGTTAGATGATACTTTCCGTATAAATCTCGTTTGTGACTCAATCAGTAAAAAGGATATAATTTTTCTGAGTAATGTAATTTAAACTGTCAGATGTTTTGGAAAGCCAAACTTAACTTCGAATACAATTTCACTATTGAAAAAGTCAGTGTTATTAAATCATGCAAGTCACTGCCGCCTCCTTGTCCAGGTAATATGTTTTTCAAAAACACTGAATTTTTCTAAAATGTTTTCATCTATCAGCCAAAAGACTTCCATGTCTATTTCAAAGTAATACGCCCAGCTTTGCACTTCCGCTGACCCTGTAGCTAGTATACTTTATTCTTCTTCATGAGAGACCAGAATATATCGCTTTAGAGGTAGACAATTTTATTTATTAGTTATGTGCACAGGGACCAAAATTACCAGTGTTGAGCAGGGGCAGAGGATTCAGTGCCTGAGGGGCTGAATGTATTGCGCAGTGACCGTACTTTTTTATTGGTATTGGAAGCTGCACTGCCCAATCAGTTCGAATAAAATTTTTGGTAACAATAAAACAGAGTAAGTACACAACTTGCAGTCGCAACTCCTATTTTGTATGCATTACCAGTTCAAGCTTTCATTTAATGCATTACACAGTCTTTTTTAAAGAAAGTTACACTTTCATCAAAGTACTACAAAGAAGATCTTTCAAAGAAGGTTACAAGCAACGAGGCTCTTCCATTGTAATGGACGGCTGCGTACCATTAGCACGGGGATGTGTAGGGTAGTGGGAGCTTAGTAAAGACTCACATCCTTCAGGTGCAGCGCGACACGGCATTATTCAAGGCAACAGCAGCGTGTATGCCAGTCAATTAGTTCTTTTTGATATCGTAACTTCTATTTGTAGGCCTATACATAGCTTGGGAAACAGACACTGAGCAGGGGGAAGAAATGACATTTCTGTGGAGCAAAATTCACGAAAATATAACAACAGGATTTATACAGAAAATACGACGGACGATGTAGGCCTGAGAACTGATTGCATCATTTCAAGACATGAACCAGGAGGGAAAAAATGAATACAGGGAGTAACTTGTTCATTCACTAAAGATATTCACTGTACAACCTTTTTTTAAATGTGTTTCCACTGAGTGGAGTAAGAGCAATCTTTCCAAAAATTAAACGAGGGTCATTCAGTAAGTAATGCATCATCTTTTTTCTCGGCCAATTTCGAATTAAAAAATGCGGAGTTTGTTGTGGGACATCGTGGAATATTCCCGCTTCACTCCTTATAGTTTCATGAAGTTCCTATAGGTGGCGACGCTGTACGTACCCTTCCAAATGGCGTCTGTGACGGAGGTGCATTCCAAACAGAGAGCTGTCTTTCTTTTGGTGGAAAACCATAACATCGCAGATATACATAGACGCTTTCAGAATGTCTATGGAGCTCTGGCAGTCAACAAAAGCACGGCGAGTCTTTGGATGAGGCGTCTGTCATCATCGCAGACCGCACACAGGTGTGATTCGTGCAAAGTTGGAACGTGCGGACACTCTCATTCGAGGGATCGACGGATTACAGTCAAACACCTCGCTGTTCAACTGGACATCTCTGTCGGTAGTGCTGACATACTTGTTCACCAGTGGGGATTCACAAAGGTGTGTTGCTGCTGGGTTCCTTGCCGCCTAACAGAAGACCATAACAAGCACCGTCTGTGCGGAATAATTTGCGCGTTACGAGGCTGATCGTGACCATTTTCGTCGAACATCGTGACAGGCGATGAAACCTGGGTTCGTCACTTCGAACCGGTAACTAAACGGCAATCCATGGAGTAGCGCCACACCACCTCTCCTGCAAAGAGAAAGTTCATAGCCGCAACCTCTGCCGGTAAGGCGGATGATGAGGAGGTTATTGGTGTAGTAAGACGTTGGCTCCGACGTCGACCAGTAGAGTGGTACCTTGCGAGTACACAGGCCCTACCAGTAAGTATGCCTAATGCCGTCACATTGAACGGAGATTATGTTGAAAAACAAGGTTTTATAGCCAAAAGGGTGGCGAATAATATGGTATATTGGAATGTTGAATGAAATCAACCTGCTTTCAGAAAAAAAATGTGTTGATTACTTATTGAACACCTTCGTATTTTGGAAAGTACCAGTTTTTACAGAAGTGGTTGTAAAAATGTAAATATATTCTTCACATTACTTGCTGAAATCCACCACTAATTTACCTATTCAGCTGCCTGCTCTCAAAGTCCAATTATCGATAGTATGTCTTTCGTTTCAAAGCCGCCTCTGCAACTCACAAAAATGATAAACAACAAAACTGTTACAATATCTACAGAAGAGTCGGGGTCTAAATTCAGGGATGTTTGAAAAATTCTCAATTTTTTGCTCAGTATTAAATATAAATAAATGAAAAAAAATCTTTTTGAACTTTTAAATAATATATGTGTTATTTATTCCTCTCTACCTACAGTAGTCAGTTACCCAGTGTATTATGATATGCAGAGTAAAAGTTATTAAGACATCGCCATAAGCTGATGTAGTATTTTTATTTGACCTACCTGACGGCGACAGCCACCATTTGAATATGCTGAATAGTTTCCTTGAATAATGTGCTCTTGAGCCGCAACGAATCCTTCAGTAACCCATGTAGTGGCCCGCCCGGTTAGCCGTGCGGTCTAACGCACGGCTTTCCGGAGTGGGAAGGGGCGCCTGGTCCCCGGCACGAATCCGCGCGGCGGATTTGTGTCGAGGTCCGGTGTGCCGGCCGGTCTGTGGATGGTTTTTAGGCGGTTTTCCATCTGTCTCGGTGAAAGCAGGCTGATTCCCCTTATTCCACCTCAGCTACACTATGTCGACGATTGCTGCGCAAACAAGTTCTCCACGTACGCTTGCACCACCATTTACTCTACCACGCAAACATAGGGGTTACACTCGTCTTGTGCGAGACGTTCCCTGGAGGTTCCACAGGGGGCCGAACCGCACAATAACCCTGGCTTCGGTGTGGGGCGGCGGAGGGGTGAAGTGGACTGCGGTAGTCGTCGTGGGGTTGTGGACCACTGCGGCTGCGGGGGGGGGGGGGACGGAGCCTCTCCGTCGTTTCTAGGTCCCCGGTTAACATACATACAATACAGTACAACCTATGCAGTTCATCGAATGATGATATAATCATTCGAACGTACTGAAGGTCTTATAGTGAATGATATGGAACCCGTATCCATTTCTTTTTACATTAACCGAATGAATCCATTGTATTCTGTTTCTGTTCCTTTTTAAGTGACAATGAATGTTCACCCTATATTTCTCTGGGACTGTGCTGAGATACTGGAAAGGAAGAGAATGAAGGGAGTTGCCGTGTGGTTCTTTGCACAACAGCAGCAGGATTAAAGGGAAACCTTCGCAGCGGCGTGCAGTCTACACCGTGCCGTTCAAACAGCTAACAAGCGAGAGTGAAATGTATACAGTGAGTAGTAATTAATTTTCTGGGACCAATAGACAGTGAAAATACAAGCTGCCAGGTGGATAATAATAACAATACTGCCATTACCATGTGTAGGGGGCGAACAAGAATAGGGAAACAACAAAAACAACATATTACCCGTCAAAAAATCTTCCATTCGGCTCTGAATGCATCAATACAGGTCTTGTATGTATTTCAAGAGAATCTTATACCATTCTTCAAAAATGGTTCAAATGGCTCTGAGCACTATGCGACTTAACTTCTGAGGTCATCAGTCACCTAGAACTTAGAACTAATTAAACCTAACTAACCTAAGGACATCACACACATCCATGCCCGAGGCAGGATTCGAACCTGCGACCGTAGCGGTCGCTCGGCTCCAGACTGTAGCGCCCAGAACCGCACGGCCACTCCTGCCGGCTACCATTCTTCCACCAAAATATTGGCAATTTGGTTGGTTGATTCAGGGGAAATGATCAAACAGCGAGGTCAACGTCCCATCGGATTAAGGAAGGATGGGAAAAGAAGTTGGCTGTACCCTTTCAAAGGAATCATCCCGGCATTTGCCTGAAGCGATTTAGAGAAATCACGGAAAACCTAAGTCAGGATGGCCGGACACGGGTTTGATCATCGTCCTCCCGAATGCGCGTCGAGTGTGCTAACCACTACGCCAGCTCGCTCGGTTACTGGCCAGTTCAAGCAACGATGACGGAACTGTTTAGCGATCACGCAACCTTCTCTCCAAAGTGAGCCACAAAAGCTCAATGATATTGGGATTTGGTGACTGTGGTGGTCAGGGGAGATACAACTGTTTATCCTCATGCTCACAAAAAGTGTCCTAGACGATGCCAGCTGTGTGAATAGGGGCCTTGTCGTCTTTGAATACGGCATCACCTTTGGGGAACCATCTTTGTACCATGGGATGGACTTGTATCAGAAAAAATGTTTATTTGCGTCACTAATGAGTGGTTTTGGAATTCCAGCTCGCCCTGCAGTGCACTGCTTATGGAGCTCCCTTCGTATTGCATGGTACTGATAAAGTTCGCGAATACGACATTCACTTATGCAGTGACTTGCAGCCGTCATCCTATTACTTTTCGTTTCAATCCTCTTCAGTTACCGTTGGTCACGATCGCCCAACGCACTTTCCTGCACGTTCTGAGTTATCGGATGATATTTTTCCGCTTTCCCTGTGTGTGGTATGAATCTTCGAAACGGTGCCTCGTGAAACACCAAATACTTCGGCTTCTTTGGTTACGAGAGCACCCACCACACCAGCATCAGCAGTTTGCTCACGTTCGAATTCCCTTAGCGTCGACATAGCGCACTCACGACGTCACAGAACACTGTTCTGACCGCGACTGGCACTCGCAACGTACTGAGACATCCCACAGGCGCCGTTCGCGCAACAGCGCAACTTGCAGGCTTGCCAACCACCTGCATTTATGTTCGAGCGTGATGTTCTTTCGATGTTTCCATATTTTTTGTCCAAGCCCCGTAATTATCAATCTTTGCGATATATTAATGTGTTCTTATCTGTCTTCTTGTCACAGAGCCAATACACAACATCACGGGGTGAAAATAAATATATGACTTTTGTGTGTCCTATATGAAGGCAGAAGGGATAGATAACATTCCATCAGAATCTCTAAAATCATTGGGGGAAGTGGCAACAAAACGACTATTCACGTTGGTGTGTAGAATATGTGAGTCTGGCGATATACCATCTGACTTTCGGAAAAGCATCATCCACACAATTCCGAAGACGGCAAGAGCTGACAAGTGCGAGAATTATCGCACAATCAGCTTAACAGCTCATGCATCGAAGCTGCTTACAAGAATAATATACAGAAGAATGGAAAAGAAAATTGAGAATGCGCTAGGTGACGATCAGTTTGGCTTTAGGAAAAGTAAAGGGACGAGAGAGGCAATTCTGACGTTACGGCTAATAATGGAAGCGAGGCTAAAGAAAAATCAAGACACTTTCATAGGATTTGTCGACCTGGAAAAAGCGTTCGACAATATAAAATGGTACAAGCTGTTCGAGATTCTGAAAAAAAGTTGGGGTAAGCTATAGGGAGAGACGGGTCATACACAATATGTACAACAACCAAGAGGGAATAGTAAGAGTGGACGATCAAGAACGAAGTGCTCATATTAAGAAGGGTGTAAGACAAGTCTGTAGCCTTTCGCCCCTACTCTTCAATCTGTACATCGAGGAAGCAATGATGGAAATAAAAGAAAGGTTCAGGAGTGGAATTAAAATACAAGGTGAAAGAATATCAATGATACGATTCCCTGATGACATTGCTATCCTGAGTGGAAGTGAAGAAGAATTAAATGATCTGCTGAACGGAATGAACAGCCTAATGAGTACACAGTATGGTTTGAGAGTAAATCGGAGAAAGACGAAGGTAATGAGAAGTAGTAGAAATGAGAACAGCGAGAAACTTAACATCAGGATTGATGGTCACGAAGTCAATGTAGTTAAGGAATTCTGCTACCTAGGCAGTAAAATAACCAATGACGGACGGAGCAAGAAGGACATCAAAAGCAGACTCGCTATGGCAAAAAAGGCATTTCTGGCCAAGAGAAGTCTAATAATATCAAATACCGGCCTTAATTTGAGGAAGAAATTTCTGAGGATGTACGTCTGGAGTACAGCATTGTATGGTAGTGAAACATGGACTGTGGGAAAAACGGAACAGAAGAGAATCGAAGCATTTGAGATGTGGTGCTATAAACGAATGTTGAAAATTAGGTGGACTGATAAGGTAAGGAATGAGGAAGTTCTATGCAGAATCGGAGAGGAAAGGAATATGTGGAAAACACTGATAAGGAGAAGGGACAGGATGATAGGACATCTGCTAAGACATGAGGGAATGACTTCCATGGTACTAGAGGGAGCTGTAGAGGGCAAAAACTGTAGAGGAAGACAGAAATTGGAATATGTCAAACAAATAATTGAGGACGTAGGTTGCAAGTGCTACTCTGAGATGAAGAGATTAGCACAGGAAAGGAACTCGTGGCGGGCCGCATCAAACCAGTCATAGACTGATGACCAAAAAAAAAAAAAAAAAATATGAAGATGAGTCTGAAAAGGCCTGAAAAGTAATTTATGAAAATATTTTTCAAATAATGCGCTCATAGTCCATTTCATCAGCCCATGTGCGGCCTGTAGTAGTACTGCACCCTTGGTCTCTGCTTGAGATTAATTTATTTCCCCATTGCATCGACCAGTCGTGTCTGTGGCCAGCTGAAGTAATTGAATAATGTCAATTTGTCTTAATATTTATTTATTTGTACACACTTATTTCTCAAAATTTATTTTCTCCCCTGTATATAGCACTACATTTACAAAATATTATTTAAGAAACCTTTCTGACTGGTTTCTCCATTTTTTTACTTCATTTGTGATTAATGCTCTCTGAATGTAAACTACGTGTAAAGGAACGATTTACTTTGGAAATTTTCCACTGTCATATCAATGTACATATTGTAATATCTCTGAGTGATAAGTTCTTTGACACTGTTACGTTTACATGCCGACATATTTGTTTACATTTTCCCGTGTACCAATAACTTTTGTGTGTGTGTGTGTGTGTGTGTGTGTGTGTGATACTTTAGTGTGGGTATGTAAAATAAGTGCTTGATATTCTTTTCAGAATTTCGTGAACGTAAGCAAACAACATTGCAACTGAATGACGCGAGATTTTCGACTTAAGTGAACTGTAACCAGGCTCGGATCTAGGGTGTGCCAAACTGGGTACCTGGCCCGATCGGCTGTTTCAGGGGGCGCCAAGTTCATATTCTTAAAGAAAACAACCTTGTTTCACAAAGCGCCTACCATCCAGTGCACGTTGATCTATCGATTATTCGTATGATTTTGAAACGCACCCCTGTTGGTTTTTTAACGCATTCTGAGTTAATTTCTGAACTAATCATAAGTTGATTTTTCAATGCGTGCGTAGTGCACGTGATGTCTCCGCCAGGGGAATCCCCGTCGCAACAAGAACTTCTCGCAGACGAATGGGGGCGGGGCAGTACGAGCTGAGGCGAATAAACCCCAAGGGGTGAATACCAGTCGCTGTTTTCTTTATGTGGTTGATTGACTGTGCAAATCACAGGCGTTGTTATAATTAGTAGCGAAATCCATAGGTTCAGACTACCAGAGTGCAAATAAACGACAAGCATGAATAACAAAGAAAGAGTACTTATTATCTTCTCGGTTTATTCAAGAAGTTGTACAGTCCACAGTTAGCAGCGGCTTAAGTTCTACTCTCGGGACAGCGCGGAAAACGCGTTGTACGAACGCGTAATAACGCCTAACCGGACAATAAACGCGGGGTATCTTAACCGGGGATTCTGGTAGGGTTAGTGAAGTTAACTGGCTAATAAGTTTTGACAGTTTTCGGAACAATTACAGAATTGGTGATGACAAGATTGTTTGTTAGAACGACAAGAAACGGGGACATCGTACAAAGTATATGGAAGAATACGACGACTCCAAATTTATATAAAAATTTCGCACTACCACTATTGCTTTTCGATCTCATGATGGAGAAACTGGAGTATATGAATGAAATATGAAAATATTTACTGGTATACAACTTTTTGCTTGTAATAGTCTGCCGTGTTATTTATGCAAAAGGGATAGATAAAAATGACCATCTGTTCCAAAACAGTCTCGCTTATTTGGCGTGTGTTACAGCCGCTACAATATTAGAAAGGCTTGTTTCTTTTATCTAGCAGACAGTGACAAAATAGACGTTCAAATCGAGAAACCACGCCACTTAGCAGCTTTTTCAGTTTTAGACGATGACGTTTGGATTTTTCGGGTAGAAAAACGTTTGACCAACTCCGATGGGTAATAGATTCTTTCGTGGAAAGGAAGGCACGCCGTGTACAGCTGTAGCAAGATTAGAGAGAAAAAAATGCTAGAATCAAAGGATTGAACAAACGTGTGCTGTTCTTGTTTGCCTCTTGTCTTTACTAGTTTTATGCTTTCCTGTATTTAATTTATGTCACACAAAAGAGAAAGTTATTATCTAATAGGCAACAAAGAGTGCAAATTTTCTGAAGAGTTCTTATAATCCCGACCACAAATAATCCCACCCAGTATTAATTGTCAGTTTTTTTTTAAGGAGGTAGGATGTCAGACAGGCCGACTGAGAGCAGGAAAAACACCACAGGACATTTTAATTTCCACTGTCCTAAATACAGGTTTCATGGCTTCTATTACAAAATGTACATGTGTGAATTCCACACAGCGAAATACAGTGACGAGCAACAGAAAAATGCTGTGTGAAGAGGGCCGGCTGGGAGTAGGAGAGGCACCACAGCATATTTTAATTTCCACTGTTCTGAAAATAGGTTTGATGGCTCGCATTACAAAATATACACGTTTGAACTCCACAGAGGAAATACAGTGACGTGCGATAGAAGAATGCTGTGTGAAGAGACGTGGCACTGCACGTTGGCACACTTAAGAACAAATAACAAGTCTTACACTTCCTCGAACATATGTTTTACATATCAAACCTGTCAGACAGATGTTCGCTACAAAATGAACACATTTTTGAAGAATCGATTTTTTTAAACTTTTGACGTGTCTGTCTCAAACGCTAGAGTGAGAGGGGTGGGGGATGGCACCACTATCAAATTTTTACCCTGGTTCGGAAATATCGTAGATCAGGGGCTGACTATAACTACAGCAAGTCAACATTGAAAGTTTGTTTACACTGTAGTCAATCGTTATTAGGGATACCTACGTTTAAGCATGTCGTTTCTAACATCGTTTTTTGCTGCAGGCCACTACCACCCCGAGGAACTTTTACCACAAGGGGGCATGAATTACCGAAAAGTAATGTAAACGTCAAAAAATTTGTATATACACGTGAACAGTCATAGGTTCGAAACGGGTAACGACGCAGTTTGTGTAAATAAATAGCATTATCAATAGTATCAAAAATTCAGCTGTACAGTTTTTTAGTGACAAGTGAAAATTTGGGTGGGACCGGAACTCGAACCCGGATATCCCACTTTACGCGAGCGGTCTCTTCACCCACTTCGGCTGTGCGAACACTTCTCCCTGACCTCCCCAAACATCCGTATGTCGCTGAGTGCCCACGCCTTGCACTCGCACGGTATCTTTGATTCCCGCACAGGGACACACCTTGTAAGTTTTGTAAGTTATTTATCTCTGTACGAAATATTGAACATAGTTTTTCAAAAACTTTCTCCTAGAGTAATGCACCCTTAAGATATCGTATTCAACTGCTGAGCAATACTGACTGTTGGTTGTCCCTGTACTTGCTTGTGAACAGTGTCGTGAAACAAAACTTCAATCTTAGTGAAATTACGAATTTGAAATAATGAAAATGATTCTAATTAAATCGCAAAAGAAACTAGCTGTGTACTCAGTGAAAACCATTTAAATGAACCTTAACACTGAAGTAAGTTATGAAAGTTGTGTAACATGAAGTGCAATGTATGGTTAGAAGTATGTACAAAATAAAGTACTGCCCAACTAAGAAGAAAATAGCTATTTCACACTACCTTGACCACTGACTGTAAATTAATTTACTTAGTTAATATTAACACCCGAAAATTCTGACAACGTAACGTTTGCAAATTGCGATCTGTTCTGAAAGAAAAGTAGCCTACCTCTTGTCAGCAAGCTTTTTTGTGTCTGTTGTACTGACTTCCTCGAAAGCATATTGAAATCAGCAAATGCAGCAGCTAAAGATAAATAATTTAGTCACTACTAAATTTTTCTTTGCTTGTCAGAAACAAATTGTGGCTGCGTGTGTCATTAGGTGCAATTAACACACGACAAAATATTTAAAGCTTTACTAAGAATGATGCAGGAGGGTTTACTTTAAAGAAAAGCGTTCTTGAATTAAACTCTGATTATTGTCAGAAAAGACTGTACAGCTTAAAGCGACCCTAGCAATTATGAAATTCACTCGTTACAAAAATTACAGACATTTAATCGAATTGCGTCATTTGTGACATAATGAATACAAAAATCAAATTAACACTAATCATGAATATTATTAGTTGTCTAATGGACAAAAATTTATTTGAATTAATAGCCCTGACAAACAAATATTTCATTCTTGCGCGCGGATTGGTTACCTTGAAATATTCCTCCACACAATCAAAAAATATCTTTAAAAACAAGTATTCATCTGCGAAGATAAGGTATTCCAGATAATTTTTGCCAGACTCACAAACGTCTCATCTCCTTCTCTAAAACTCAACTGCTCGCTACTATGCGTCTAATAAGAATGTCCTAGCACTAAACATCTGTTTAGCGACCAAGTGCGCCACAGATTACATAAAACTGAATCAAAGAGCTTATCCGCTATTAGAGCATCGCGCGCATGCATCTTTGAGCACCGCGCTCATGCATCTTTGTCCAAGAACAGTAACGGTAAAATACTTACAGTGGCAGAGAACCTTATAATTTTATCATTTTATCGCGGCCTAATAGCGTTATCAACAGTGGCTGGTTGCTGTTTCTTCCTTGCAAGAATCAACTTATATTTTTACACGTTCTCAAAATGTCAGTTTTCGACAAAATAGGTTGGAATGAAATACGATCGCCAAATTAATGTTACTCAGCAATTGCTCTGAATAAGTAACTGTGCACAGTAATCGAATTGTAAATACTCTGTTTCAAAGGGCATCGGTTCGATGCTATTTGCAGGGTCTACCGATAATATTATGATTGGAAGTCGATTCGAGAGCTACAACATTCGTGAGAATAGCAACACACAAACTATTATTCGGGCTGGTATTACAAAAAAAATTATGAATACAGGAATTCTGGTAAGAACTGCGTACATTCTTAATGCATTTCAGTTCACGAACTATAACAGTATAAAGGTACATAAATACGATGAGCGTGGGAGGAATATAATGGTTCAAATGGCTCTGAGCACAATGGGACTTAACTTCTGAGGTCATCAGCCCCTAGAACTTCGAACTACTTAAACCTAACTAAGGACAGCACACACATCCGTGCCCGATGCAGGATTCGAACCTGCGGCCGTAGCGGACGCGCGGTTCCAGACCGTAGCGCCTAGAACCGCTCGGCCACGCCGGCCGGCTGGAGGAATATATATATTGGCTCTGAACACTATGGGATTTAACATCTGAGGTCATTAGTCTCCTAAAACTTGCAACTGCTTAAACCTAACTAACCTAAGGACATCAGACACATCCATGCCTGTGGCAGGATTCAAACCTGCGACCGTAGCAGTCGCGCGGTTCCGGACTGAAGCGCCTAGAACCGCTCGCCCACCGAGGCCTGTGTGTGAGGAATCACAGGAAGAATAGCGCCAGGGTTTTGCTGCGAATGCCGTATTTACATTCATACAACAAAATGGCTCTGAGCACTATGGGACTTAACTTCTGAGGTCATCAGTCCCCTAGAACTTAGAACTACTTAAACCTAACTAACCTAAAGACATTACACACATCCATGCCCGATGCAGGATTCGAACCTGCGCCCGTAGCGGTCGCGCGGTTCCAAACAGTAGCGCCTAGAACCGCTCGGCCACTCCTGCCGGCCTTCATACTACATCGCGCGCTGCAGCGAGCGGCAGTGACCTCAGTGGTGCGTGGATCCGGCGCCGGAACCAGAGGCTCGCTTTTCACGGTGACGGTTGCACGACAAGTCTCCTCTCTGCCAATGTCCCTGTACAACTGAGCTCTTGTTCCAACCACAAAAATCTTTGGCGATTCTTCGACAGTTGGCTTCAAAGAGTCTTTCGCATTGCCTCCCGCCACCCAACCCAGTTTATATCGTAAGAATGTTCCTCCCAGAGGAAATGAAATGCTACAGCTAGCAGGAGCAAGCAGTAGTAAAGTGTCAGGCTAAAGAAAAGCAATTTATTTCTTTAAAAATAGCACTGCAAATATTTATGTAATTCGTTAGCTGGTCTTCAGTAATTCTGAGAAATCTCAATAAACGCAAACTAACAGTACATTTTAGAATTGGAAATTGAACGAGTTGTCTGATGACGGAAAACTATTAAGATTCACTAAATGTAAACAAATGAACAATAAAACTTCAGAATTAGAAGTTGAACATTCGGCTGAAGACCAGGGGACCCGTGCGAAACTTACTCCCTTTCTTAGTTTTAAATCATAAGAGTATTTGGAACACGTATAGTCACTGGGACAAGAGTAGTTGTAGCAATGAAAACATTTATATAAATGAACCGAACGACGTGAAATAATAATCTTGAATTTATGATGCATCCTCATATGCGCATAATCCGTGTCATGACGCCTCAAACCGCGCAGTCACTCGGCGTGGCCAATCCTAAAATACTTAATACTTGCAATCCATTCGGATAGCATCTATCTGAGGCAGTTTTCTGCACATTCTTTTTGTTCAGCAGTTAATCTTCTCCTTCTGAATCTCGGCTGTAACATATCAGCAAGATAGTGAAACGGTTTTAGAGTTTGTTCCTTTCGCTTTTTTATCATCTTCTTAAAGGAATCCGTATCAGGACTTTCTAAAAGGCCGATGCATAGTTCGACAGTTTGCGCAGTATTAATGTCGTGTGCTTGAAGAATTGTTAGCTTTTTCCACTAATAAAGTAGTCGTAAGAATGTTTTGGTGTTTTGAATAAATTAATTGTTGCTGTTGTTGTGTTTCATGTAACTCTCCCAGCTTCTCTATCCTGTGCAAGTTTCTTCATCTACTGTAACCTGCAGTCTTCTGAATTTGCTTACTGTATTCATCTCTTGGTCTTCCTCTACAATATTTACCCCCCCCCCCCCCCCCTTCCATGTTTCACTTCCATATGTAGCTACAATCCACAGAAATACTTTCACAGAAGACGTCCTGACACTTAAATCTATACTCGACGTTAACAAATTTCCCTTATTCAGAAACGCTTTTCTTGCCATTGCCAGACTACATTTTATGTCCTCCCTACTTCGGCCATCATCAGTTATTTTGCTGCTTATCTATTAATTTTACTGTTTCGTTCCCTAACCTCATTTTCTCAGCATCACCGGATTTATTTCGACTACATTCCATTTTCTTGTCCTGCTTTTGTTTATGTTCATCTTATATCCTCCTTTCAGGACACTGTCCATTCCGTTCAGCTGCTCTTCCGGGTTCTTTGCTGTCTTTGACAGTATTACTCGTACAATGTCATCAGGAAATCTTAAAGTTTTTATTTCTTCTCTGTGGACTTTAATTCCCACTCCAAATTTTTCTTTCGTTTCGTTTACTGGTTGCTCAATGTACAGACTGAATAACATCGGAGATAGGATACAATCCTGTCTCACACCCTTCTCAACCACCGTTTCCCTTTCAAGAATTTAAATTGAACTCCTTAATTTTCAATGCGAAAAAAAGCTCATGAAAATCCAATTTTAGGCACTGGGTTAGCATTTTTGAAAATACCCGGGATTTTGTCAGCCCTGGCAGATAGGAAATGCAGACATTTGCTCCAAGTGCTGTTGAACTTGGGAAGCTGCTTGCTGTGTCCAAGTCGCACATTACCAGCGCCAGCCTCTGCCGTTGGATGACCATTCCTACATTTTTATTTTTATTTTTTTGGGTCATTAGTCTTCTGACTGGTTTGATGTGGCCCGCCATGAATTCCTCTCTTATGTCAAACTTTCCATCTCAGAGTAGCACTTGCAACCAACGTCCTCAGTTATTTGTTGGAGGCATTCCAATCCCTATTTTCCTCTAGTTTTTACCCTCGTCAGGTCCCTTTCATACCATGAAAGTTATTTCCTGATGTCTTATCAGATTTCCTACCATCCTGTCTCTTCTTCTTGTCAGAGTTTTTCATTTATTCTTTTCCTCGCCGATTCTCCTAAGAACCTCCTCATTCATTACCTTATCAGTCCACCTAACTTCCAACGTTCTTCTGTGGCAACACATCTCAAATGCTTCGATTCTCATCTTTCCCATGTTCACTACCATATAATACTGTTCTCAAAACATACATTATCAGAAATTTTTTCCTCAAATTAATGTCTATATTTGATGCTAATAGACTTCCTTTGACTTGTAATGCCGTTTTCGCCAGTGCTAGTCTGCTTTTTATGTCCTCCTTCCTCCATCCGTCATGGGTTATTTTGCTGCCTAGATACGAGAATTCTTTAACTTACTCTACTTCGTGATCACAAATCCTGATGTTAAATTCCTCGCTGTTCTTGTTTCTGCTACTTCTCATCACTTTCGTCTTTCTTCGATTTACTCTCAATCCAAAATCTGTACTCATTAGACTGTTCATTCCACTCAACATGTCCTGTAATTCTTCTTTACTTTCACTGAGGACAGCAGTCATCAGCGAATCTTAACACTGTCATTATTTAACCTTGAATTTTAATGCCAACATTGAACCTTCTGGGTCGGCAACAGCTGAGGCCGAGTTGACCAGTGGCGGTGTCAAGCCGATGCAACAGATCGCGCTCGTGCCCCCTGGCGGAACGCTAAGCAGGCCGTTGCTTAGCAACAGGCAAAGAGGCTGAATCGCGCTTTGAAATGTAATCGAAATGAACTACAAGAATTTTTCGTGGTAATGTCGCTTTAGCAGGAGGCGTGCTATACCTAATATAAGTGCCGTCTTCGAATTTTAACTAATCTCCTCAGTCCGAATTCTTTCCTAGGAAGGCACCACCATTGTGAAAAATCGCTCTGACACCCAGCCAAAGGCCATGTGTCGCCAAACGTGTTCATCTGTCACCCCCCTCGTTTACGTCAGTGACAGTTTTAAAAATGTGTTTCTGGATATATTGTCCTGCAATATGCCACGCCCGGCTTTGAGGTGATATATAATCACATATTCACGTCATTACAACTCTTGTTAGCGGGACAAATAAGCCACCATGGGAATTTTAATAAAATGCTGTCCACTATCTTACAGTGTCCCTGAGCTGTTTGCAGCAGCGTTGTAAGGATAGTGCTGAAGATATAAGGGCAGTCAAATGAAAACGAGGCTGAAGGAAAAAAGTAAGTAAAGTGTTGATTATTTCAAGAGTAATCACCGTACCTGTTAATAGATTTATCCCAATGTGATACAAATGGTGAGTACCAACAAGGAAAAATGTTTGAGGTTACCTACTGTATCATGATTGTACCCAGCCGCGCTCCTCTTCGTCCGTAGCAAATTAACGGCCACGGGTGTGTTTCTTGAGGACTAAAAAAATATGGAAATCTCGTGAGGAGAGATCGGCTCTGTGTGCAGGATTGTAAAGACTTCCCAGCGAAACTTCTGCAGTCTACTCGAAACAAGCTTGGCGATGTCCTCTGTCAATCCCACCTGGTAAGGATCCCACACCGGACTGCAATATTCCAGCAGAGGACGGACAAGTGTAATGTAGGTTGTCTCTTTATTGGGTTTTGTCGCATCTTCTAAGTGTTCTGCCAACAAAGCGCAGTCTTTGTTTCGCCTTCCTCACGATATTACCTATGTGGTCTTTTCAATTTAAGTTGCTCGTAATTGTAATTCCTAGGTATTTAGTCGAATTGACAGCCCTTAGATTTGTGCGATTTATCGTATACCCAAAATTTGTCGGATTTCCTTTACTACCCATGTGGATGACCTCCCATTTTTCTTTGTTTAGTGCCAATTGCCACTTTTCGCACCATACAGAAATTCTCTCTAGATCGTTTTGTAATTGGAATTGATCGTCTGATGATTTTACTAGACGATAAATTACAGCGTCATCTGGAAACAATCTGAGGGGGCTGCTCACATTATCACCTAGATCATTTATGTACATCAGGAACAGCAGAGGGCCTGTGACATTACCTTGCGGAACGCCAGATATCAGTTCTGTTCTTCTCGATGATTTACCGTCTATCACTACGAACTGTGACCTCTCTGAGAGGAAATCACGAATCCAGTCACACAACTGAGACGATACTCCATATGCACGCAATTTGATTAATAGTCGCTTGCGAGGAACAGTATCAAAAGCCTTCTGGAAATCTAGGAATATGGGATCGACCTGAGATCCCTTGTCAACAGCACTCGTTACTTCATGGGAATAAAGAGCTAGCTGTGTTGCACAAGAACGATATTTTCTGAATCCGTGTTGGTTATGTATCTAAGGCATTTTCTTCAAGGTGATTCATAATGTTCGAGTACAGTATATGCTCCAAAATCCTACTGCAAATTGAGGTCAGTGATGTGGGTCTGTAATTCAAGAGGTTACTCCCATTTCCTTTCTTGAACATTGGTGTGACCCGTGCTACTTTCCAGTCTTTAGGAACAGACCTTTCGTCAAGTGAGCGGTTGTATATGACCGCTAAGAAAGGCGCTATTGTGTCTGCATACTACGAAAGGAACCTGATTGGTATACCATCTGGAACGGAAGACTTGCCTTTCTTAGGTGATTTGAGTTGTTTCGCAACACCTAAAACATCCACTTTTATGTCACTCATGCTAACAGCTATTCTGGTTCCGAATTCTGGAATATTTACTTCGCCTTCTTTGGTGAAAGAATTACAGAAAACTTTATTTAGTAACTCCGCTTTAGTGGCACCATCGTCGGTAACATTTCAATCGCTATCGCGCAGTGACGGTATTGGCTGTTTTTTGGCGCTGGTGTATTTTACATACGACCAGAATCTCTTTGAGTTTTCTACCATATTTTGAGACAATGTTTCATTGTGGAAACTATTAAAAGCATCTCGCATTCACGTCCGCACTAAATTTCGAGCTTCCGTGAAACTTGGCGTTCTTCTGAATTTGGTATGCTTTTTTTGTAGCTTCTGCAACAGTGTTCTGACGTATTTTGTGTCCCATGGTGGATCAGTCCCGTCTCTTATTAACTTATGCGGTATGAATCTATCTATTGCTGTCGATGGAATATTTTGAATTTGGGCCATATCTGGTCAACACTTGCATAATTAGCTTGGGAGGGATGGAGACTCTCTCTTAGGAAGGCATCAAGCGAATTTTTATCTGCTGTTTTAAACTGATATATTTTGAGTTTATTTTTAGTAGTTTTGTTGATATGGTTTTGGTCCTCGCTACAATGACCTTGTGTTCACTAATCCCTGTATCCGTCATGACGCTCTCTATTAGATCAAGATTATTTGTAACTAAGAGGTCAAGTGTGTTTTCCCAACCATTTACAATTCGTGTGAGCTCGTGAACTAACTGTTCACAGTAATTCTCGGAGAAAGCATTTAGCACAATTTCGGAAGATGTTTTCTGTCTATCACCGGCTTTGAACATGTATTTTCGCCAACAAATCGAGGGTAGATTCAAGTCTCCACCAATTATAACTGAATAAGTGAGGTACTTATTTCTAATGAGATTCAAGTTTTCTTTGAACCGGGGGGTCGGTAGAAGGAGCCAATTATTATTTTGGTACGGCTGTTGAGTATAACCTCTGCCCATAGTAATTCGCACGAACTATCTATTTCACCTTCACTACAAGATAAACTACTACCAACAGACACACCTGTTCGATAGTAGATGACGACACACTTCTGTTTAATAAATCGTTAGAGAGCATTCATATTGTGACGATGTTCCTTTGAAAATTGCGTATCTTATGTTCATCATGGCAGCTTTCGGAATTAATATGTTTGCCGCCGAGCATTATTTGAAATTTCATTTACCCGTTTATTTTTTTCCTATTACGTTTTGAAAGTCTATCTTTTCATTTTTGCGTTTCTTATGAGCTTAAATTTTGAACATTGTCAAAATAGATGGCATGATTTTGAAACAGATGAGGTATGTTACCTATATGTAAAATATTAAGTATATCATTATTATTGGCATAGAAAATGTGTTTACAAATGCGTTATGCCACACTGCAGATCCGAAGATAACAGCAAATTACCGTTTAAACTGGTCATCAGTTCAAAATAAATATTTAAATGCTTTCTTCGCTCTGAAGTCTTTCTTCAAATATTACTTATAAAAGCGTTAATTGTTCTGTGAAACTGGTTTTTTTTTGTTTCGGCAGTAAGCGGCAGATAATTATATAACTGACATACACCAAATCATGAAACTTTATCACCAAAACTTACGCTTAAGAATTATATAATTGTTTTTTTCTTTATAAAATGCATATGTCCTGTGATCGTTTTTTTCTTTATAAGTGTTAACTCAGACTTCCTGTAATGATATATTGCAAATTCATTGCGCCGATGAAGTCTCTGTGAACTGTTGGAGAAGAAGCCAAGTCTGAGACTTGTTCCCATACTAGATGCTGTGAAAATTGCCTTGTGACCTGATTACAGTCAAATACGTCTTTATCAAAAATGTTGATATTTGAATTGCATCAGTATGAGAATACAAAACCAGTCAATCTTAAGAGGAGTGTTTAGTTTGAAAGTGATCATTTTCAACCAATGGTACAGGAAAAGGTGTAAAAAATGGGCACAGATGTAATTACGGGCACCCCTCACGAAGAGGTTATGGGAAGCGCTGCACTCTGGCAACCAGGACTGAAATTCGGGAGGACGACGGTTCAATCCCGCGTCCGGCCATCCTGATTTAGGTTTTCCGTGATTTCCCTAAATCGCTCCAGGCAAATGCCGGGATGGTTCCTTTGAAAGTGCAAGGCCGACTTCTTTCCCCGTCCTTCCCTAATCCGATGAAACCGATGACCTCACTGTTTGGTCTCTTCCCCCAAACAACCCAACCGCAACCCAACCCAAGACTGAAAACGGTGCCTGTTGTTGATGGACAGTAGCAATGAATAGTTGGAAGCATTGTTTCAAGCAGTGCAGTTACGGCGTCGGTTATTATGTGAATTGGTGTTTATTCAGGACTGCAAACGTTTGGCAGGCATGTGAAATAGTTTTCTTTTCACATCCTTCTGATTAGTTGAAAACAATTTCTCAATGATATCCGGAAGAACGGAACCCTAAGCTACTTTTAGAAGCAAATTTTACGTTACACACGCTTTTAGATTACCCATGATAGTGGCCATGTTGCTTAAGAATGGTTGGTGTAAATATGGGCCCATTGGGTTGGTGTAGAAATGGGCCCCTATTTAAGGAGGGCCCATAATTGCACCACCTCTTCTCTTAAAGAATGTGAAATATTTAAATAATTTTATGGGAACGTGGTTAGTCGAATTTTATTTAAAGTTCACGTTTACAACTCACACAGCACCAACAAACAAATATAAGGTAGTCTGCTTACTGCCATACGCGTTTCGCTTCTATTATTTGCGAAGCATCATCAGTGGCCTGAAATACATGTTTCCTTTTATGCATACAATAGACGTATTATGTGGTAGATATAATATCTTACTATATTACATTTTGTCGTGTTTCTCTCTTGTTTTTTAAGCTGGAACCAACTTTTGCAGCACAAATTCCGTAATGTGAACGTATCGTAAGTAACACCGAACGAAAGAAACTGCCTTCAATTAGTTCAAATGGTTCAAATGGCTCTGAGCACTATGGGACTTAACATCTATTGTCATCAGTCTCCTAGAACTTAGAACTACTTAAACCTAACTAACCTAAGGACAGCACACAACACCCAGCCATCACGAGGCAGAGAAAATCCCTGACCCCGCCGGGAATCGAACCCGGGAACCCGGGCGTGGGAAGCGAGAACGCTACCGCACGACCACGAGATGCGGGCCTTCAATTAGTTGCATACACGGTACATGCCTACACGAATTTAGAGCGACTAAGGAAAAGACGGAACACAGAAAAAAGTGGCGAAACAAATAGAATTTTCAAATTGCGGTAATTGACCTTAGGCGTCTGGTTGTTCCTTGCAGAATGCCGAGAACGATGAAGCGCCATGAATTTAAGAACCAGAGACATCAGTGGAATAAATCACAAATGGTACGTGCTATAGCAGCTGTGAAAGCAGAGGAGGCTTCTGTGAAAGATGGTGCAAGAACAATCGGAGTGCCTCGTACCACTTTGCAGAAGTTTCTTAAACTTGATAAAATCCCTGAGCAAGCGGTTCAAGAGACAAAGCTTGGAAGGGAACTTATTTTAAATGCACGCCTCGATAAACAACTAGTTTGTTATCTCCTTGAAATGGAGCAAAAATTCTTTGGGTGCACTTTGGCGGGTCTGAGAGGATCGGCATTTTTACTTGCCCAGAGAAATAGTTTGACAACCCCTTTCAGAGGAGGAGAAGCAGGACGCGCTTGGGCTGACCTTCTTCTTGACAGACACAAGGATCAGCTGTCAAGCCTTAGGCTTCAATAAAGAGAATGTGATGATTTTCTTTGATTTATTGGCGGACGCTTTCAACAAACACTCACATCCAGCAGACCGAGTATATAACGTGGACGAGGCAGGCCTGTCCATTGTCCAAAGGAAAATACCATAACTGATAGGGATGAAAGGGAAGAAACAAATTGTAGCTCTAACGTCTGCAGAAAGACGGGCTACAATCACAGCTATCGCATGCATGAGCGCTTCAGGACATTATGTCTCGCCAGTGATAATTTTCGCTAGAACCAACATGTCCCAAGTTCCAAATTCTAATGAATGGCTGCCCCCCCTGGCGCAATTGGTAGAGTCCATCCTTCAGGATGGATTAAAAACAATTTGCTCACAGAATGTTTCGTTCACTTCATTGAGAAAACATAAACATGTCCGGCTGAACAAGGACCTATTCTCCTCATCTTAGATGGTCATTATAGCCACGTTCGAAATCCAGATGTGACTGACTTGGCGAAAGAACTCTACATGACTGTCTCACCTCCTCCACATTGCACCCACAAACTGCAGCCTCTACATAAGACGTTCATGGGACCTCTAAAACAAACTACAGGTAGGCAGTGAGAGTATTGTTGGATTACAAGGGGCGTCCTCTCACACCTTACGACGTTATGGAGGTTTTTGGCCAAGTCTACCTTCGTACCCAATCAGATGAGATAGCAATAAACTGATTCAAAGTAACTCAAAAATGTTCAAATGTGTGTGAAATCTTATGGGACGTAACTGCTAAGGTCATCAGTCCCTAAGCCTACACACTACTTAACCTATATTATCCTAAGGACAAACACACACACCCATGCCCGAGGGAGGACTCGAACCTCCGCCGGGACCAGGCGCACAGTCCATGACTGCAACGCCACAGACCGCTCGGCTAATCCCGCGCGGTTCAAAGTAACTGCGTTATGCCCTATGAACCGTTACATCGTCACCGACGATGATTTCAAAGCTGCTGAGTTGGCTGTAGAAAAAACTTACTCCACAGTGGAACATAGACGTAATGTTTCTGAATCACATGCTCCTCTACTTGCAGTCTTCTTCGAGTTATATTGATGCACAGTCACGTCAAGCTCTAGCTATGCGAGTTGATGAAGCCATTGAAACACCGGGAAACTCTCCAAACACTTCAACAAATGCAGTTTCACCTTTCAATTTATCACCTGTCCCCAACATTAAGAAGAGAACCACAACGCCGGGACGAAAAGCAGCAACTGCCTGCCACATCACTGGAACGCCATACAAAGGTCAGTTGAAAAAGTCGCTTGACAAAAGTGCTGTCAAGAACAGGTCGTTGATTTTCTCCGGGGTTATAGGTACAATATCCAAATGCCATCAAAAAAAGAAAATTTGTTCCAAGAAATTATCTGATTCATCATGGGACTCTTCAGGCTCCTGCAGCCCTCATCTTGTGGACAGCGATAATGACCTTGATGTGAACCATGGGGATACACCAGACTCAAGCGACGCAAGTGGCATCTTTTGTGATGAAAAATTCTCTCAAGACAGGAGAGGAGAGGTGTGGTTTAAATGCTTTATGTGCCAAATTTGGGCACACTTAGACTGTGCTGGCGCTGAAGGAGCTACTTACGTTTGCGAATACTGTAAATAATTTCAGATTTCATGCACAAAGGTGCGAATGTTGCTTTTTATAGTCTAGTCTACCATTTTGTATTGTTTTAACCCATTTCATTAAAATATTTCAAAAGATTTCTTGCACCTTTTTGTGGTTGCCCGTATTTGCATCCCGTTTTTTGAAGTTCCATATTACAAGCTTTCTGTAAATCTTTGTTTTCGAATAGAGTAATTATTGTTTCGCCTCTCATAATTTCTTAAACTTGTTTAGTTTTTAATGAAGGTATAAAATGTAGAATTTTTACCAAAGATAAGTACCTTTAAGTCAAAAAAGAAGAAGATCTCCATATTTACACATTTTCCTCTATTTGTCGCGTGGATGAAGAGAATTATGTTATTGACAGAATTGAGTTGGAGAATATACTACGACATTCCATCGAGAACAAGTTAATGTTTTCTCCTAAACCTGATGTGACCAGGACTTCTGGAGGAGTCATACCTCGAACTTCGCTGAACGTCGACCCGAGTCAATAATTTATACGGGTGACCAATGTGGGTATATTTATTGGTTGTTAATAATTGTTACAATCACCTAGGGAATAACGGATCTACAATCGCGTTTTCCTTTTTAGGATATTATACGCTTACACACCCGCTGACACTCACAGATATGCCATAACTCAATCATCTATAGTTATTATCTTCGTAATTATGAAACTGAGGGAACGAGGTTGTTATAGAAGGCAACCGCATATTCCATTAAGGCACTGACCGTCTTGTCTCACAGTAGAATAAATGTATTAACAGTTATGGCGATTATTTTTGAAATGATTAACAGTTTACCTACTTTTTTCCATCTGTCTCGTTTTCATTTGAATGCCCCTTATACAAATTGATTCAGTTGCCCCTAACTATGGGTTTTATGCAACCCACAACACCAACTACGACACGCAAGGTTTTCATATTCTCTCGCTCGCTATGCGCAAACTAGTGGTCCTTCGGAAAAAAATGAACAAGATCTTTATGTACAAAATTTAAAGTAGTCAAATTTTGTACTGGGATATAGTTTTCGAATTATTCCAGTTAAACGTACAAAAGTGAGCCTCAAACGTGTTTTACTCGAATAAATCGAAAACTGTCGCCTCCAATAGAAATTTATTCTAGTACAAAATATAACTGCATTAAATTGTGTGGTTTTTGAAGGTGCTGTGTGTTGCGTAAAACCCATAGGTAGGAGCTGCCGAATCACCCTGAATACAGTCTAAGAGTTGGTTATTTGCAACTCAGTTGTTCAGAAAGCAGCTTTCATCGCAGAAACGTTGTGATATAAGAAAATTCTCCAGTGTAACGAATCTCCATCAAATTCTGAGGCTAAAAATGAAATGTACCTTAACACAAATTCCAATGAAACAGTACCTAAAACAACATCATCAGGAAACAGGTACAGGTACAGGTCCTACAGCCAAAAATAGGAGAAGTAAAAATCGCTGCCGTATTATTTTACTGTTCGGTGACGACTACGAAGTTCCTTCAGCATGCAAAGTGGAGCTCCTCCAAGTGCTCCGTTTCCTCAGAGCTGGGAGTAATATAGTATTTATGACGTCCATTTGTGTGTGTTACATCTTGAGCCACGCTGTAAGCTTAGACGGGATTCAGCCTGTTTTCCACTGAGGAGTTGCTTACAAAGTCGCTCTCCCTCCCCAACCGCCGCAGCGTAAGTGGGTCGCCTTAGTCAGGTGACAAGCGGTGCCGAACCGCGTTAATGCCAGGGGGGCGTAACCTGCTTTGTCGGGCCTGCGGAACAAACAAGCGCGTTTGTCACGCGCTGCGAGCGCCGCCAATGGCGGAAGGCAAACAATTTATCTTGCCGCGGCCATCCCCTCCACTCGCGCGCGACCACGTGGCGCGGCCGCCTCCTCCGACCCCCGCCTCGCGTGCTCCCCCCTCTCGGGGACGAGTCCTTTTCCCCCTCCTCGCGGCCGCGCGGCGCTTTATTCCCTTTTCGCAAACGCGGCGGGCGCCGATCCTTTAGCATAATCGGCGGTGGGGTGAGGCGGCGCGGGCGCAGGCCCCGCCCCGTCCGCGCTCGGCGCATGCGCGGGGCGGGCGCCATGCTCGCGGGCCGCCGCCGGTACCGCCGCGGCGCAGTCGGCATTCGCTCCGCGCCCGCTACTCAGCTTGCAGCGTCCGCTGCCCGCTGCTGTCCGCCGCATCGCCGGCGCGTCTTCTGCCTCCACGGACCGGCCCGGCTTCGCTCCGGGCACAGCCGCAGGGGTGGATACTCCGCCGATAGACCCGTCGCACGCGAGGTCCGCTGCATACTACGGCTCCAAGGTACCGAACTCAAACCGCCGTTAGCACTTTTTGCCTTTTATATACAGTGCAAAAGTTTTAACAGGAGGCCGAGAGCACCGAAATATTTTTTTTAATGATACACGGGAGCGAAATAAAATGTATGTTCAATCTTGTGGAACTTTAATAGATAATACTAAACGCTCAATTGCTATAGTGCTTCCCATTTTAAGCTTAACTTATTGTTTTTCACCAGACACATTTCGCTTTTATTTACAAAGCAGTGGTCATTCTGGTAATATGGCATAACGTTACATAATGTTCCTAAATTTGCTATTTATTCTTTAAA
The DNA here is from genome assembly GCF_021461395.2 of Schistocerca americana. Lineage (NCBI taxonomy): Eukaryota > Metazoa > Arthropoda > Insecta > Orthoptera > Acrididae > Schistocerca > Schistocerca americana. Next base: position 859,777,022 of record NC_060120.1, read on the forward strand.
AACAGTTTTCATTACAAATTTTGTGTAAAACATGAAAAACAGTTTGTAATCAACAAACAGCAAGTGTAGAAACATCTTCTTTTTTACTTATTTTTCTTGTGCCTTTGTCCCGCTTCGGAGCTGGGTCTGCATGGTTATTAACATGTGTGGTTTGTTTCATCCAAGGCATGGCCAGATTCCCTTCCTGTCGCCACCCAGTTACCCCTCCCGACCACTCCCCCTCCCCCAGGAGGAATATGTGTGCCTAGTGTTGTAAAACTACCGTAGGCTACCGTCGACTATCATGAATAAGCGTGACTACGGTAGTTCTCCTAGTACCCTTGGTCAGTTAATATCGCAACTGCGTTACCTGTGCGTTAGGCATGTTGCATACCTATGGGGCGCTCCCTCATTAGATCGCCTTATTTGCGTAAGCAATTAGTGCCTTACTAGATTCCCTTAGAAACCGGAAGCGGTGGAGCGTCTATAAATAGTGTAATGGCTTATAAAAGGCCACATAACCTACAGAACATTTTTGTTCTACATAGTTATCCCCCTCTCTGTTATTTAAAAAGAAGCTGTATTTATAGCAAAACTGAAATTTTCAGTGTTTAGTTCAGTTTCTATTAGTCATTTGCTGATGTTTAGTTTGGAATAGAGGGGTGTTGTAGTAAAATAAAAGAAACAGATTTATCATATAGCGCTAGAAAAAGCAAATTTCCTAAGAAAAAGTTAAATTTAAAAGAAGTGCAGAACAAAAACATAACAAACATCGTAGCAATACTTCGTATAGTTTATATAAAACATGTTTCTGTTACTCATAAACAACTTTCGTACTTATTAATAATAACAGGAAGCTTGCCTTTGACCAATTCAAAACAACAAAAACAATTACACAGACAACTATGTTTCTGCACGTGAATTGTACTTACTTCCATCAAAAGTAACTACTTTGATTCCATAAAAGTGCGCAAGTTACGAAATCAACTAATTTTTGTTACTTATGGAATTGTAATGACGTAAACTACACAAAGAACTAACAATGAGTGATGTGCGGTTCTCATTATGTGCAATACAAACAAATAAAAAACAAAGCTAAGTCGTCAGATCCCAGTTTCTCTCACAAATTCAGTTACTTTCTTTCCCTACCAATGCTACCAATACTACTGGTAATCCTACCATTTACTACGTCATTGGTGTACTGTACCAAAACTACCAAAAAGTAGTTTTGACAGACCGGAACTCTGTGTATCTCAACTGTCTGCCAGTAAAATCATACATTTGAAAGTGAGCGAAAGTTTTCAAATTTCTACGAATCGTGTAAGTGAAGTGAGACTTCGGTATCCGCCCGGTATTCACCTAGTTATGTGTGGGGAAATCACCTGAAAAACCACATCCATGCTAGCTGACGCACCTCCGCGTCCCGGAAGCGGTGCACTAACACTCACGATAACCGGGCGGGTAAATGCAGAGATATATTTATTTCCAGAATGACCACTTGGAGATGCTTTCTAAATAGGCTAACAGCGAAACGCGTCTAGGGAAAAACTCTTATTTTCAGTAACCGTAAGACGCGAAAACAGTAATAATTAGTATTTAAAAGCCGATGCGGAAGACAGCCACGCAAACAAACGCAACAAGAAATATTTCGGCACACAGTTCACCGACTTCGACACACGCATCATCAAATAAGAAAACTAGGTGAAGTGTCTTGACAATAGCAGTGTCCGAAGACAAATGGTAACATTCTTTACTAGACTTCACTCTAGCTCTAAAAATGCCGTAAATGTGTATATCAGTGAGGTTACTATAAACAGCACCTGCATTTGTTCGGTTGAGGAGCGAGCTTTTTTCATGTTTGAACGATTCTGGTTTTGCGCTAAAAGAAGAAAAACAGTGCATGAAATAGCGTAGTTATTATTTTGTCATGATCTAAGTATTTTGCTATTTTAAGCGATTTTTCGTGTGAAGTGTTTTTCACGACAGCAACCGCCGGCTCCTTAGTAGAAACTGTGGTTTTGTATTTTATACCCTCCCTTGTACTGAAAAAAGCCTGTTTAAGCTTCTGCCGTAAGAGCATCGCTTCTTTCACATCTGAATAATCAACAGTTGCGATTTGAGGTCACTGAAATATCATTTCGTCTTACAAAATTTCGTGTTAAGCGACGCACACGAAAAAACTGTACTTTCGATATCATCTAATTTTTACTCTGTCTATTTAAACACACAACAGAACTCGAAATGATTTAAATATCAATTTCACTATTGGCGACACACAATTCAGCGACTTCGACTCATCCAACCATGAATTTGAAAACTGACTGAAGTGTTTGGGCAATGCCAGTGCCCAAAGAAGAGCGGTAACGTAGCATCAGTAGCAACCATCTACCTTTTTCCGGTCTAACGAATAAAAATAAGAAGAAATAAATAAGTAATGGTGACATCACTGCGGCAGAAATCTACTGTATCTGTTCGTCCGAGAAGCGACGTCGTGTTAAAAGGAAAAAAAAAGTATGAACTTACGCAGTATTTTGCATTGATCGCAGTAGCATTTCGCGTTAACCTGTTCTCTGCGTCGGAAGTCTATCTCTATACCTGCTTCCCTACTTTGTACTGTCTCTTCGACGATACATAGACTGTGTAATAACGCATTTCGCTTCTTTTACTTCCGAATAATCCAAAGTGGCGAACCCTTTCGATCTTTTTCATCATGAACCGTGGTGTCCCGTATATCACCTCTACTCCGACGAGCTCAAATAAGTGTATTACATTTTGCGCGTTTTTTTTTTTTCACAGATTGCTTGGAGCTGATTTAGAGCTCGCAACATTTTAGCGATATCATCTGCGGTAGTGAAGGACGAGGAAACACAAACAACTGATAGTCCAAGACGCGGCTTCTGCGGCTGGTGCCAATCTCATTAAAATCATTTTTACTGCCGAGTCATTTCAAATAGTATTTAAAATGCTAAAATAACCAAAGTTTAGCCGGCCGGTGTGGCCAAGCGGTTCTAGCCGCTTCAGTCTGGAACCGCGCGACCGCTACGGTCGCAGGTTCGAATCCTGCGTCGGGCATGGATGTTTGTGATGTCCTTAGGTTAGTTAGGTTTAAGTAGTTCTAAGTTGTAGGGGACTGATGACCTTAGATGTTAAGTCCCATAGTACTCAGAGCCATTTGAACCATAACCAACGATTCGGCCGTGTTGCAGTTGCCTTGCTCACGGCATAGACTGAGAAAGGGAGTGGTTGCTTCAGTACATCCCTGTTTCTAACGGTACCATAAACCCAATAAATTTCACATGGTTTTATGACTCCGTTAGAAATGCAATGTATTGAAGCGCCTACTCTCCAGCTATATTAATCTATGTTCTGAAGATATGCCGCTGCAGTATGGCCGAAACGTAGTAGTATTTCATTTCAGGTATTTTACAAAATGATGCGTCAGTACATGTAGGACTATTTTAATGAAACTGATAGTAAATTTGTTACGATGGTAATTTTTCCAAATAATTGTTAAACACCTGTTACGTGGTTTTATGTTGTAAATAAATTATTTTCTTTTTTTTATTCCTGTCTTAAGCATTTTTTCTTGTCTTAAACGTTCTGCAATTGTAACTAAAGAAAAAAAATACGCTTCTAATTTTTTGTCTGATTAGTGTTATAAAATTGATGTGTATAGCAATTGCTCCTGTTTTGTGATTGATTCAATACCAAGTTAATAGAAGACGTGATTTATATTTATAATCACGCTGTTGCGAGTAGTCATTTTATAAGTCAGTGATGTAGTACCTCCGTTCGGAGGTCGAGAATAGCCAGCGAGATCGCTTCCACACTGTTAAAACAAAACGGGTTTTGTAATAATATAAAGCTGAATGCGTTTATTTTACAGAACAGAAGGGTAGATAATAGTGACATGACTTGACAGTGAACATAATATCGATCACAAACTGAATAAGTACGTGGAACAATCTGAAGAGCATTTAGTACGAAAATGAGAAAGGAAACAAGAATGAAATTTTATAAAGTGTTGGGATTTGCTGCATGGCTAGGAGACATGGATTACGAGTGATTATCTTAGTAACACGTGGGAATCAGACATGAGATCGCTTAATTCCTCAAAGTGCTAAATAATTTTAGAAACAGTGAAATGCGGAGAAGACTTGGTATTTTTAAACAGAAGACAGAATCAACGAAGATAAATAAAGATGGCTGCCACACCTGAACAGATTGCAACAAGGAAGAAGTCCAAACGAAGTTTCATCACACAGTCCGAATGGAATATTAGGCAACACTGGCCACAACTTCTCCTATGACCACAACAGGCGAATCGTGTGCTCCTTGAAAGAATAAAAAGAGTAGATACAGTCTGTGCTGCTGTGGATTTGTACGGGGTCAGTTTGTATAGTCTAGCAGTCTGTCCTTGATCAGCTGCGGATAACCTTCCGAAGAACGTGAATGTACAAATCGCAAGCGAATTCACGAATAGATGACACACGTAAAGTGTAAACCTTTCCCCCCACAAACAATTACACTATAGCACAGATACGAAGAAAGGATCACAGAAAGTCTCCGCTGGATTCGGAAGTAATATAAGCGAAAATGTGTTGTAGAAGCTTAAATAATCTTTTATTTTATAGCGGGAACGCTCAGCATATAATAATTACCGTTACTTTCGACCTTCTTTTCTGTACCATTCTTCCATCTCAAGTTATGCGACGGCTATGTCACAAACTGTATACAGGTCAATGCTTTCTGTATTACATTACCACTAGAGGCCTTTCATTATTTAGTAGCGGACCATTGTCTCTGGTGTAGTAGATTCCACAGTCCCTGTTTTCATGTGCTCCGAGACTAGTGTTGCCACATCAGGCTGGGACCTCGTCGGGTCACTTTGAGAGGGGAGTATAGAAATGAGGTAAAAATTTATTTAATTATATTTTATTTAGAACACAATTGCATAGAACTTGTTGCGGTAGAAGTAGCTGGTACACCATATTTTTCGGAAGATTTCACCATTTCCAGCAAGTTTTTTTTTCACATTTACGTATTTGCCGTATAAAACTCCATGCAAGTCAGCTTGAAGTTAAACTGGCACTGTAAGACTGATATCACAGTCCCTGACAGCAATCGATTTCTTTTATCAGTCCACTGGACCAACATCAGAGAAAATACTCTTTCCACAATGGCGTTGTGTGCGGGAATAGAAAACAAGTACTCGCATTATTGTAGACGTTGGTGTTGCGTTCAGTATTTCCGCTTTCCTTAAGAAAGTAAATCCAGCTTTTTTCCACGGAGTATTTAGATTTCTATTCTTCCGAGCCACGCTTAGTTTCTAAAAAGGCCTTTAGATACATATATTCGTGAAAACAATTGTCGCCTGAAATCTTCGCACCATTTTAGTCAGGTTTGTAATAGTGTTTTCAATCATAAACTAATCTGGGGTTTCAGATAGTGTCATACAACCAAATACTTCATATTTATTAAAAGAAATAGTCAATTTCTCTAGGTAATCAAATGCTATGGTACAGATAGCCATTGCCTCTTCCTCAAATTTCGAAATCAGATTAATAATTTCTTGGTTAGGGTTCTCATTCTTTAATTTGTTCAGATTCATTTTGGTTTTCATTCCACTAAAACTGGCAGTCTTTCTTTCATTCACACCGAACGAGGTGACGCAGTGGTTAGCACACTGGACTCGCATTCGGGAGGACGACGGTTCAATCCCGCGTCCGTCCATCCTGATTTCGGTTTTCCGTGATTTCCCTAAATAGCTTCAGGCATATGCCGGGATGGCTCCTTTCAAAGGGCACGGCCGACTTCTTTCCCCGTCCTTTCCTAATCCGATGAGACCGATGACCTCACTGTTTGGTCTCTTCCCCCAAAACAATCCAAAAATCTTTCATTCACACATCTTTGGGTGTCGATTAATACATTTCTTATTTCAATTATCGAGACTTTATCCTTCTCCACGCATTTTATATATATTTTTTTTCCAAACAGACCCAAGTTTGACTGTAGAAACATGAAGTGCATTACACTGATCGAACTACCGAAAAACTCTGAAATTATTGTAGGTGGACAGTCTTTGACATCAAAAAGTTCTTTTAATATAATCCAGAGCTTAAGAATTTTCTCAGCTGCGGGGACTGACGTCAGCTTTCTTGTTTTTTGAGTGAGATAGAAGAGTTTGATGATTGACATCAACGTGTAAGCAGAAATCTTTCAGCTTCTCTGTCCTTACCGGAAAAAATTGGAAATTTGTGGTAAGCTCTTACGGGACCAAACTGCAGAGGTCATCCGTCCCTAAGCCTATACACTACTTAATCTAACTTAAAACTAACTTACACTCTGGACAACACACATACCCATGCCCGAGGGAGGACTCGAACCTCCAACGGGGGGAGCCGCGCGGACCGTGACAACACGCCTTAGACCGCGCGGGGCTGTCCTTACCGTGCGAATTGAAAAATAATTAAATATTTTCATGACGATTATTTCAGTGTCGACAGTTAAGACTCCAGCAGCGCTTCATATAGTATTATGGAGAACATGGGTAGGCCATCCACTTTCTACTTCATCTTTTTTTCTTTCCGCTGGTCGCGTCGATGTAGCCCTCCGAAATTGGAATTGTCTCCACAAAAAGCCTTGCAGTTCGATACGTCGATGTCCATCCCGTAAAATGAAACTTCTTGAAATTGTTTTATGCATTCGGAAACAAGTGTGCTGCTATAATATTTTAAAAAATCGCTGTAGCTCTAGTCCTGCCTGTGGACTGCTTTGCGGCCATTTTGGAGTAAATATACACTGCGGCATTCAATTTTACGGTAAAGGACTGATGACGCTTGACACCTTTCTAAGCTGTTGTTAGTCCTGCAGCAGCAACGAGGAATTCTTCCTAGGTATCTTCTTTTAGCATGAATGCAGAAATAGGCTTTGATGTCGATGCTACCGGGCATGGATGTGTGTGATGTCCTTAGGTTATTTAGGTTTAAGTAGTTCTAAGTTCTAGGGGGACTGATGACCTGAGATGTTAAGTCCCACAGTGCTCAGAGCCATTTGAACCATTTGTCGATGCTACCGCGAATCTATTTGTGTGATTCTTCGTAGGCCTCACAACTGCCTTTATCTCCGTGAGGTGCAGCTACAAACCTCACACAACGCTTCTTGATGCTTTCTTGACAAAAGATCACTCCTTGTGTAACCATCTGAAAACTGACACTTTCTCTTTCCACCCTTAGACATTTTGTAAGCTATGATAAGTTTATTAGACGGTAAACAGTCGACATTAACACTTTTGTCATCGAAGTACACGTCACTATACACTTCACGCCCTATATAGCCGATGTAAACACTTCAAAACATTGCTAACTTGCACTCGTTGTTGGTATTACATTTAGAAAGGATCGTCTTATCGATTCGTTATTCAAACGCGAACTGCCCGTTTCTTCCTCGTGGCTCTGCTTAAATAGTTCCAGCCCCGTACTACTGGAGAAGTGTTCCGTTTTCTCGAACGATGGCGCTAGATCTGGAAGGTGCTTGCATCGGCGATGCAACGCCATCTATGAGACGACCTTGTCAACTTAAACTTGACATAAATAAAACCAACTCCGGCTGCACTTACACGTTGTGCTAAGAGATGGCCTTACTTCAGTACTTCAGCCAAGCTCATATCATATTTTACAAAATCGGGACATAATTGGGTCATGTCGGGACAAGAAAGTCCATAACGGCGACGGTCCCGATATATCGGGACGGATGGTAACCCTGTCCGAGACAGATTTCTGTTCAACGGCGATCATTCTTCTTGCTTTCAATATATAAAAACAACGTGATAAATGTTTTGTATCACAAGAAACTAACGAATTAAACAAAATGTGTACTATATTTTATTGAGTCTTTCTTTTAATGTCACTTTTTTGTGCGGTTTCAAAAAAAAATGTTCAAATGTGTGTGAAATCTTATGGGACTTAACTGCTAAGGTCATCAGTCCCTAAGCTTACGCACTACTTAACCTAAATTATCCTAAGGACAAACACACACACCCATGCCCGAGAGAGGACTCGAACCTCCGCCGGGACCAGCCGCACAGACCGCTCGGCTAATCCAGCGCGGCTTTATGCGTATACTGAGTAGTATGTTTGACTCCTATATTCTTACATATGGCAAATAAATCTCTAAACCTTACGTAGTGGTGTTGTTTATTCCCGTACTAATGTATGTTGTTTGGTAACAGTTACGGGAAATTCACGCCAAAAATTAACTTCTACTGCACACAGGCACGCAGACACGATACAGGAGTTGGCCGATTTCGACCGAAACTACAAAGTGTTCGGAAATTAATATTGGACTGTTCCTCAATTAATATAACTAAAAACATTCCAGAATCTTCAAAAAAATAACTATTTTTTTAGTCAAGTGTACCACGGCTGCTTTGCATTCGCTCCTAAAATCTAGCCTGTGTCAATATTCTAACGAATACAACTTACATACCCGCCTTGCTCATTCATATGCTTTTTCCGTCAAGGCGTGTCAACTATCTGCCCTTGTTGCAATAGAATTTTCAGCCCGCATAATTTTTTAACATTCTTTTGTCTCCCCACGTTTCCAGACTTCCAGTTTTTTACTTTTAGGAATAAAAAAATTACGTAATATGTCATTGTTTAACGTGTTGAAACCTGACGCCATCTTCGGTATGTCATATGCTGTAGGCCTAAACTGAAGTAGATTCACTGTCTTCGTTTCTTGTAGAGCGCACATCATTAGCCACGTAGTGTTCTCTTAAAAGAACATTTCTCCTTTTCAGGTAGCGTTACTCGATAGTTACTATGGTTACCATCAAACCGATTGTCTGAATATTAGCACACTTCAATAAGCTCGTCTTTTCCAGTGACAGCAGACCGATGACCTCGTTGTCTGGTCTCCTCCACCAAACAACCCAACCCTCCAGTGACAGCATCGTCGACTGGCTTTAAACCCTCTTCTTTCTTTCTTCACTGGGTGACAGAACAGAGGGTAACCGTAAATCAACCCTTTTTATTATAGGGTTATCAACACATTTTCAACATTCTTTACGCAACATGGTTATGTTGTAGTGTCGTATGGACTGAGGTTCTATGAAATATGGCGCAAACACTCATGCTTTGTGAACAAGTTATGACAAGATCTGCTTCATGAAACAGACTGAAAATTCAGTTGCCCCAGTTTTATATGACCGTCATCGGGTCTTCAGTGAAAGCACCGTGGGAACAGGTTTTCTGCAACATCAAGTCTCCGGTGCTGAAGTTCCGTAAATAACTAGCTTTTTGAAGCTAGAGGGAAGGTTTCATCTGTTCGCAAAGATTCTTCAAACTAAGCATTGAGTTAAATACACATGGCACATTGTAGGCTACATTCTTTATTTGCATTGCCTCTTTATGACAGAAGGACACAGATCTTATTAATTGACGGAAAGTCATAGAGTGAAATAAATGTGATACCTGGCGTTCCCCAAGGAAGTGTTACAGGCCCTCTGTTGTTCTTAATCTACACAAATAATGTAGGAGACAATCTGAGCAGCCCTCTTAGATTTTTTACAGGTCACGCTGTCACTTTTCCTTTTAGTAAAATCATCGGAAGATCAGTGCGAATTAGAAAATGATTTAGACATATGTATGGTGCGGAAGGTGCCAGTTGACCTCGAGCAATAAAAAGTGTGAGCCTCCACAAAAGTACCAAAAAGAATCCGCTAAATTTCAGTAATAATACAAATTGGAAGGTTGTCGATTCTATTAAATACCTAAGGATTATAGTTACGAACAACTTTGACTGGAACCACCACACAGAAAATGCTGTGGGGAAGGCGAACCATAGGCTGCATTTTATTGGTAAAACTCTTAAAACATGCAATAAATCTACTAGATAGGATGCCTAAACTACGCTTCTCTGTTCTCTGCTAGGGTAATGCTGCGCAGTATGGGATCCTTACGAGATAGGACCGACGGAGGACATCGGACCATTCGAAGAAGTTCGGCTAGGTTTGTGCTATCGTGAACATGAATATGATACGCGAGGTCGGGTAGCAATCATCATAACAAAACAGTTTTTCATTGCAGCGAGATCTTTTCCCCGAATGCGAAAATGCGTCCTGTATAGGGAAAAATGACCATCATAAGAGAAATCGGAGCTACCACGCAAAGATTTACGTGTCCATTTTTCCCACGTGCTATTCGAGAGTGGAACGGGCGAGAAATAGTGTGAAAGTGTTTCTGCGAAACTTGTGCCAAAAATTGGGTGTGGATTGCAGAGTAGTCATGTCGATGATGTACACTAGGATTGAGAATTTGGGATACTTAGAAGCTATTGGTCGTGTTCGGGGCAGTTTTTATTGCTCGGAGTTTAATATTGTCATTTAAATATATTTTTATATACAAATAAGGAAAAGGAATTAAAATTCGGGGAGAAGAAACAAAATTGTTTGATGTTTGCCGATAATATTGAAATTTTATCAGAAACTGCAAAGGACTTGGAAGATCAGTTGAAGGGATAGACAGTGTCTTTAAAATAGGTTAACTTGCAGGTAAATGATTGTAGTAGTTGAATTGAATGAGGCAATGGGGTGAGATCTAGATTAGAAAATGAGATGATCTTTGCTATTTTGGAAGGCAAAGCACTGACGATGATCGAAGTAGAGACTAAATGAAATGCTGACTGGCTGTAGCAAGAAAAGCATTTCTGAAAAATAAAAATTTGTTAATATCGAATATAAGTTTAAGTTCAGAGAAGTTTTTCTGTACGTACTTGTGTAATGTGTAGGCTTGTACGGAAGTGAAATGTGGAAGATAATCAGTTCAGACAGAAATGATAGAAGATTTCGGAATGTGGTGCTACAGAGGAATGCTGAAGACTAGCTAGTTGCGCAGACCGGATAACTAATGAAGCGCTACCGTATGGCACAATTTGAATAGAAGAAGGAATTAGTTGATGAAGTCATACTGAGGAATCAGGGGAAATGGTAATGGAAGGGGGATGGGATAACAATTCTAGAGAGACCAAGGGTTGACTATAGAAGCAGTCCAAGTGCATGTACCTACAGTATTTATGCAGAGATGAAGAGCTTTGCAAAGGATAGGCTTGCATCGAGAGTTGCATCACACCAGCCTTCGGACTGTCGAACACAACAACATGCATTTGCGATTAAAAAGATAAGCAGTGCCTGGACTATTACATACGCTCTTCGCCATATTAGTAAAGTGTGAACTTCAAGAGTAATAAATGGGTAAATAGTTCAATTTACTTGCTGCGTACGCAGCCGTGTATCCTCTATAGAGTCAAATGATTACTACTCTACTGAACTTCTCTCTTTAATTAAGTCAGAGAAAGTCAGTCTTACTCTGTGAGGAGCGGCGCGTAGTTTTAACATGTCGGTAACGTTTGCTCCAATAATTAACCACCGCGAGGAGACCGAAGTCCTCTGCTTGTGTTTGAATGTTCGTTCATGCGTCAGAGTTACCGCGCGAGCACACTAGACTCGCATTTGGGAGGACGACGGTTCAAATCCCCGTCTGACCATCCTAATTTAGGTTTCCCACGATTTACCTAAATCACTCCAGGCAGATACCGGGATAGATGTGGAAGGGCACGGCCAGGTGCCTTCCCCATCTTGCCCTAATCAGAGCTTGTGCTCCGTCTCTAATGACCTCTTGTCGACGGGACGTTAAGCACTAACCTTCCTTCCTTCAGACACATCTGAATCCATGACGCCCCTAACGTTTAAAAACTACACCTACTCTATTAATTATTAGCTTACGAGTAAAAAAAAAAAAACCCTCAACGATGCAGGAACTTCAGTATCGTCATACTTTCCAGTTTCTGATTAGGGCTGCTAGTAAAATACTTGAGTACAATCCAGAGGTTGCCTAGTTTAATTCAGTAAGTGAGTAGGTAATTGTGCGAAATTATACCTTCTGAGTAACAAGCGAGTTTTGATAGAGAATGGATACAGTATCTCTCTCTCTCTCTCTCTCTCTCTCTCTCTCTCTAAGCGACTACGAGCTCTAAGTTCCGTCGTTGTACGATGGCTATTCGGTAAGTAAGGTCGAATGGTCACGAAATGGAAACCACAGTGAACACCTTCCAGCTTCTTCTCTACAGTCACCACTCCGACTGATACATTTGTTGCAGCATTGTACCAATTGTCCAATATCCTCGTCATAGAAGGCAGCCGCCTGTGCTTTCAGCCAATTCCCTACGCTGATATGCAGCTTCATCTACATTTATACTCCGCAAGCCACCCAATGGTCTGTGACGGAGGGCACTTTACGTGCCACTGTCAGTATCTCCCTTTCCTGTTCCAGTCGCGTATGGTTCGCGGGAAGAACGACTGCCAGAAAGCCTCCGTGCGCGCTCGAATCTCTCTAATTTTACATCCGTGATCTCCTCGGTAGGTATAAGTAGGTGGAAGCAATACATTCGATACCTCATCCAGAAACGCACCCTCTCGAAACCTGGACAGCAAGCGACACCGCGATGCAGAGCGCCTCTCTTGCAGAGTCTGCCACTTGAATTTGCTGAACATCTCCGTAACGCTATCACTCTTACCAAATAACCCTGTGGCGAAACGCGCCGCTCTTCTTTGGATCTTCTATCTCCTCTGTTAACCCGACCTGGTACGGTTGCTTGTTGTCTGTGCCAAAATGTTGTATTCATAGACAGCGGTTTATCTGAGCGAAAACAGGAAAATCACAGGGAGCCAAGTCAAAGCTGTATTGTTGGTGATCAAACACTTCCAATCGAAAACGCTACAGGACCGTCCTCATTGCCCCTGCCGTGTGGGGCCGAGAATTGTCATGAAGGAGGAAATGCATGAGTTACGTAGTGCGGCTGCATGAAATCAGGCGAAATCTCTTATAGGCACTCATATTTGGCGGGAGACTATTATTTTCTAGGCAATTGTATATGCTCACTGTGCTTTCAGAACTGAAAAGAGCAACGTGACGCGGTCGACGGGCATAACACCACCTAGCATTTGTTGTATGTAATCATTCTTTATCGCTTGCTAAGGTTTAAACCTTCTGTTGTTCCCTCTAGCAACATGAAAGTTGTAAGATGTTCTCTGATGCCTAAACACACATCCTGTCATCCTGTCCTCCTTACCATAAGCGTCGTCCACATATTCCTTTCTTCCATGATTCTGCGGAGAGGCTCCTTACTTCTTCTCAGTCCACTTAACACTCAGCATCTTCCGTATCAGCACATCGCTTCCATTATCTCCTTTTCCGATTTTCCCATAGTCCATGATTCACTAGCATACAATACTGTGCTTCAAACGGAGATTCTCAGGAATCTCTTTTCACGTTAAGGCTGATTTTTGATACTACTAGACTTCTTCTGGCCAGAAATGCTCTCTCTTCCTGTGCTAGTGTGCTTGTTATGTACTTCTTGCTTCGTCCGTCATAGGTTATTTTGCTTCTAAAGTACATGAATTTCTTAACTTTCTGTACTTTGTTATTACTAGTCCTGATGCCAAGTTTCTTGCTACTCTCATTTCTGTTTCTTATTACTTTCCTCTTTTTCGGTTTACTTTCGATTTGCGTTCTGTACTCATTAGACCATTCCGTTCAACAGATCCTGTAATTCTTCCTCGCCTTCATTGAGGATAGGAATGTTATCAGCGAATCTTATCGCTGATATCCTTTCATTGAATTTTAATCTTATTCTTGAATATTTCTTTTAATTCCGTCACTGTCTCTTCGATGTACATATTGAATAGTACAGGCGGTGGAAGATTTCCTTCATTCTTGGTCCTATAGTCATATTATTCTCACTTGGTTCATGTTCATGTTGTATATTATCCGTATTTCCCTATAGCTTACCCCTATTTTTCTCATTTCGAACATTTTACACCGTTTTAAATTCTCGAACGCTTTGTATAAGCCGACAAATCCTGTGAGCATTTCTTCATTTTTCTTCAGTCTTGCTTCCATTATCATGCGCAACGACAGAATAGCCTCTGGTGCCTTTATCTCTTCTAAAGCCAAACTGATCGTCAGCGAACAATTCCTTTGTTTTCTTTTCTATTTCCGGTCTCTGTGGTCGAGCAGTTCTAGGCGCTTCAGTCCGGAAGCGCGCGGCTGTTACGGTCGCAGGTTCGAATCGTGCCTCGAGCATGGATGTTTGTGATGCCCTTAGGATAGTTAGGTTTAAGTAGTTCTAAATCTAGGGGACTGATGACCTCACATGTTAAGCCCATAGTGCTTAGAGCCATTTGAACCAGTTTTTCTTTTCCATTCTTCTGTGTACAAAGTATTATTCTTGTCAGCAACTTGGGTGCATGACGTGTTGAACTGACTGTGCCATACTTCTCAGACTTAAATGGCCTTCCTTTCTGCGGAATTGTATGGATGATATGTATACGAAATTCTGATGCTACATCGCCAGTCTCATAGATTCCTCACACCATCTTCAATAGTCGTTAGACTGCCACTTCCCCCAATGATTTTAGAAATTCTAATGGAATGTTATTTACTCTTTTTTGCCTTACTTGATCTTAAGCCTTCCAGGGCTCTCTTAAATTATGATTCTAACAGTGTAACTCCTATCTCTTTCCTATTTATTACTGTTTCTTCTCCCATCACGTTATCAGACAAGTCCTCCATAGGGGCGTTCAGTGTATTCTTTCCACTTATCCGCTCTGCACTCTGCATTTAACAGTGGAGTTCCCAATGTACTCTTAATGTTAGCACCTCTGCTTTTAATTTTTGACTTTTTTATTTGGCGAGACAGTACTTCGCTTATAATTTCTCTCTCGATTTCTGCACATCTTTCGTGCAGCCATTTTGCTTTGGCTTCCCTGCTATTTATTTAATTCCTAACCGATTTATATTGCCAGTTTCCTGACTTTTCCTGTGCATTTTTGTACTTTCTTTGTCGTCGATCAACTGAAGCATTTCTTCTCTTACCCAACACTTCTTCCTGTCACGTTCCTTGCACCTTGCTTGACTGTACAAAATCAATGAGAACCCCCTTTCAGATATGTCCAATCCTCTTCATCTGAACTGCCTAATGTGGTATTCCTTATCGCAATATCAACATCCTTAGCGAAGTTCTACTACGTTTCATCATTCCTCAGTAATTATGTCTACCACTTCTTTCCACACTGATTCTTCCGGGCAATTCTTTTAAATTTGTCTGTTGTGCATCCTCACCAAATTGTGATCTGCGCCTTTATCTACTTCTGGGTACACCTCAAAATCCAATATCTGACCATGATGTAACCCAGCTGAAATCTTCCCATGTCTTCAGGTCTTTTCCTAATATTCCTCCTCCTTTTGTGATTTTTCAACAGAGTATTCGCTGTTTCCATCAGAAGTTTACTGCAGAACTCAATTAGTATTTTCTTTCTCTCTCAATCCTACTGCCAAGCTCCTATTCTCCCGTAACTCTTTCATGTCTTCCTTCCCTGAAACCACTTTCCAGTCCCCATGATAGAGTTTCATCTCCCTTTACGTATTGAATCATCGTTGAGTATCCTCACATACTTTCCGTGTCTCTTCATCTCCTACTTGCGACTTCGGCATATACAGGATGATCAAAAAGTCACTATAAATTTGAAAACTTAATAAACCACTGAATAAAGTAGTTACAGAGGTAAAAATTGACACACACGCTTGGAATGACATGGGGTTTTATTAGAACAAAAAAAAACAAAAAACAAAAAAGTTCACAAAATGTCCAACAGATGGCGCTGCTAACGTGATGGGTGAGAGGTACGCCGATATGTTACAGAATCGCATCATCCCCAGCCTGGCTGACAAACACCTGCTGGAACGTACGATGTTTAAGCAGTATGGCGCTCCACCCCATATTGCTAGACGCGTGAAAGATCTCTTGCGCGCTTCGTTTGGTTATGATCGTGTGCTGAGCCGCCACTTTCGTCATGCTTGGCCTCCCAGGTCCCCAGACCTCAGTCCGTGCGATTATTGGCTTTGGAGTTACCTGAAGTAGCAAGTGTATCGTGATCGACCGACATCTCTACGGATGCTGAAAGACAGCATCCGACCGGCAATGCCTCACTATAAATCCGGACATGCTTTACAGTGCTGTTCACAACATTATTCCTCGACTACAGCTATTGTTGACGAATTATGGAGGACATATTGAGCATTTCCTGTAAAGAACATCATCTTTGCTTTGCCTTACTTTGTTCTGCTAATTATCGCTATTCTGATCAGATGAAGCGCCATCTGTCGGACATTTTTTGAACGTTTGTACTTTTTTTGGTGCTAATAAAACCTCATGTCATTCCTAGCGTGTGTGTCAATTTGTACCTCTCTATCTATATTATTCCGTGATTTATTCAGTTTTCAAATTTATACTGATTTTTTTTTATCACTCGGTATATCGGAGCTATTGTTGTGGCGTTGGTTTGCCGTCAAATCTGATGAGAATATCCCTACCACTGAACTGTGCACAGTAGCTCACTCTCTGCCCTACTTTCCTGTTCGTAACGAATCCTACTCTCTTTACATCATTTTCTGCTGCTGTTGATAGTACACTATGTGCGTCTGACCAGAAATCCTCATCCTTTTATTTCACTCCACTGACCCACACTGTACCTACACTGTGCAACAGAATTAAATGATCACTTTTTCTACGCCCCATAATTACTTCCCATTAAGGTGTGTAAGTTTCAAGTTTGGGTCAAAATTGCCTAAACCTTCCTGTGTGGTGGTGCAAAATTGTGACGGACTTGGACGTCACTCCCGGGCTCGGCGATGCTTCAAAAAGCAAAGTGTCGACGCATGCGGAGAAAAGGCTACAGCACGGAAGTTCACGTGAGCTGTAAGGGCAGTTAATTAAATCACTTTGTCACCAAATTTAACCACAATCCTGCGCAACTCGACTGTGGACTTGGCACACGACACCTACATTTCACCTCTTTCTTTTGACGTGTCTGTGATAGAGGTCGGAACCGTAACGCTCAGCGTTGAAATCACGCAGTTTTCTTATGAATGGCCGAGGAAAACATTTCAGTCACATTTCGGCTTACAATCGACACGAAAAGGCCTTATGGGCGTGAATGAAACCACCCCTTTCCTCGGGGCGTTGGTTCCCACACAGTTCGCTGTCGAAACCGACAGGAGGATGTTCTTGGCAAACTTCGACACTACTGGCACCTTCGGACGTTTCAGCCCTTATCCAAGGATATTGAGGCTGCATCTCCATTTGGGTGATCGCACCCCTTTGGAGTGCAGTACGACCGTAATTTTTGCTCTCGTATGCAGGTTGGAACCACTAGGAATCGTTGAAAAGCAGTCAACGAAATCTGAAGCGATCCGAAGCAGCAAAGGCAAATGATGCTTTTTCAGCTCTCCTGTTTTCAGCTCTTCTATTTTCAGGTCTTCTCTGGCGTGTTATCGCGGAAGTGTCACAGTAACATGTGCATGAATAAAACGGCAGAGGGTCGCTCTAAGACACCCGGTTCGGCAACATCCTCCTGTGCAAACCCACGCAACTTTTTTGCTCACGTTAGAAATGTACCTGTCAAACTCTGAGACAAGTCCAGCCTGGCGGCTGCTCTAGTACCTGAAGGCAGGCAAATTCTTCTACAGCGTATTGGAGGGGTTGCCTAACCCTCACCTGTGGTTGTACGGAAAGAAGAGAACGAAAGGTTACTGGAAAATAAGAGGTTGGCAGTAGAATTACAACAAAATTCAGTCGGTAATAGTGAATGCTCTATACAAAAATATCAAAAAAGGAGATACGCTGCAAAAAGACCTGGAGACAAGGGAATATTCCAACTGGATTATATCATGGTCAGACAGGAAGTCAGAAATCAGAGATCAGAATTGTAAAGCGTATCTAGGAGCAGATATAGACGCAGATCACAGTTTGGTAATGATGAAGACTAGACTGAAGTTTAAAATAATTGTCCTGAAGGATCGGTGTGGTAGAAGTGTTGCCGAACTGAGGTGGAGAGCCCCTTTTCCGTTTTATTCACGCGCATGTTAACGTTGCACTCCTGCGAGATCACGCCACAGGAGGACGGAAAGCAAGAGGGCTGAAAAAACATCGGTATCTTTATCTGCTTCGCATCACGTTCGAATTCCGTCGAATGGGTCTGAACGGTCCCTGTTACAACCTGTACACGAGAGCAAAAATTGTGGTTGTGTTGAACTCCAAAGGGCTGCGTTCACATTCATTGTGGACGCAGCTCCACAATGTCCTTAGAGAAGGGCTGAAACATCTGAAGATGTCAGCAGTGTCAAAGGTTGAAAAGAACATCCTCTTGTTGCTCATCGCACAGCGAACTGGGTGGGATTCAACGCCCCGGGGAAAGGGATGGTTTCATCGACACTCTTTATGCCACACCCAGACGTCTTTCCACGTCGATTCTGAGTGGCGGTGCGTTTGAAATGCTTTCCTCGGTCACCCTTAAGAAAACTGCGTGATTTCAACGCTGTTCGTGTGACCTCCATCGTAGAGACGTCTAAAAATGGACTGAAATGTGGGTAAGAGTGGCTGTGATGACGTTCTCAGCGTGTGGGAACTTCCACGCTGGCATTGGGCAGGACTGTGGTGAAATTTGGTGCCATTTGTTATCACTAATCCACAGCTCACATAAACTTCCGAGCTGCGGCCTTTTTTCCGCATGTATAGACTCCTTGTTTGAGGCGTTTCCGAGCCCGAGGATACACCGCAGGGGGCCACACTTCTGAAACATTATAGAGGAAGTTTGTAGGAATCTTCCAGCCAAATTCCAAACTTACGCGTCGCAGTGGGAGACAATTACGGGATTTAAAAAATTCTGATCCTTTAATTTTGCTATGCTGTGTAAATTGAGCTTTTGTATTTACCTTTTAAGATTTTTTAGCATTCCTACTACGTTCAAACTTCTGACATTCCATGCTCCGTCTCGCTGAATGTCATCCCTTCGTTGATTACGTCATACTTTTCTCAGGATCACGTCGCCCTCGGCAGTCCCCATGCCCTATGGATTCACATTACTTGTCTTTAATGCAGTGGTTTCCATTGCCTTCTGCTTCCTCATACCGTTGATCATTGCTGATTCTTCCGCCTTTTAGTGGCAGTTTCCCACCCCGAGGGCAATAGAATGCCCTGAATTTCTGTCTGTCCCTCTGCCCTCTTTGACAAGGTCATTGGCAGTAAGATGGTAACCTGTTTGTGCTTGAAGACTTCGGGTGCCATTTCTGATGATTCTTATTAAAATTTTAAGCAATGGCTATGGTGGAACCCAGGACGTTTTGATTACGAGTCAAAGACGTTACCGCTAGACCGTGCCCCGACTGAAAAGTTTACAAAACGGGTATCTTCTAGTATTTGTAAAAATGTGAAGTCGAATGATAGACACACACACACACACACACACACACACACACACACACACACACACAGAGAGAGAGAGAGACAGAGAGAGAGAGAGAGAGAGAGAGAGAGAGAGAGAGAGAGAGAGAGAGAGAGAGAGACCATTGCCATGCACAGCGAAGCAATTGATTAAATTTTTAATGCATTTCATTCTGTAGGTAGTACGGGCTGTTCGACTCAAGGACTTTGCAACCAAATTCCAGACGATTGTTAGTGGGGCAGAGTGGGACCTCATAGGGAAACTTGGAAGAGAATGTCCGGCTCTGGAGTTTGCCTTACAACCAAGAGAAATGTCAGCCTCGTGATGCCAGCATCAACTACTTGAATGAGAAGAAGCGACTCTGAAGTCCAAAGGCCGGGAGAGCGGTGTACTGACCCTATGCCCCCCCCCCTCCCCCAATACCGCATCCAAATGACGCTATTAGTAGAGGATGAAACAGCGGTCTTTCCCGACTAGCTCATCCCTGCCACAAAAAGGAGCTTTAAGGCGTTACCCCGCCCGTTTCTTCGTTCACCCGCTGAAGCTTTTGCTTGAAATTATTTCCAAGATAAAAGAAATAAAAGAGCCAGTAACGTAATTCAGGTACTCTATACAATGGTCACAGTATGATTAATGTTTCTTGTTAATAACTGGATTTGTTTCTTGTCTGCCTGAATACATCTGTATCTGTCTGTTGTGTACGACTACACTTGAGCCAATCTGTGAGAGCTGTTAAGTAAATACTTCCCACTCCTCGGCACAAAGTATTTTTAACTCATTTTGCAGTCTTGTGGAGACGCCATGTAACTGTAATTTCATCATATGTACTACTATTTTACTGAAGCAAGTTTTATGTCTTAACGTACCTCAGACGGCGGCGTGCATTTCTTATGCGGTTTGATAAGGATAGTCCTGCATTATGAAAAACTGAAGGTGCGTAACGGTAGTAACAAATATACGTTCGTCCACAGCCTAAGGTACTCACTAAAAACTGTATTTCTCATTTGAATGTCATAACCATCTCATAAAACAGACATGTTTATGTACACTATTAATTACATTTGCTGTCTCAGTACGAACGTACCGTAAAATGATAAAATGCAGAAATTCACACGAAGGGTCAACGCTTTTACGACATAACTGACAATGAAGCTAATGTGACGAATTGAACAACATCCCAAAGGAGGATTTCCTGACCGTTTCACATGGTTCTATAAACCCTCTGTGCGTTGTAGTCAAGTGGATGGAGATCATGAAGAACATCTAAAGCATTAAAACCACATCTTAACTTTTCTCAAATTTTTTTTATTAATCGAATCTCGAAATTTTTTGGATTTGTTAGGTAGTTGCACAGGAACACTGTAGTTATTGAACCTCTTAAGCATATGCAGTGAAAAGATTAGCCCAAGACTTACAGCGATGTTTAACATCGAAACAGTTGTAACACTGACGACTTAAAGAAATGTGAAATATCGTGAACAGCTACAAGCAGCAGACATTTTCTTCGGTTTGTGTCCAGCTTGTACTGTACACTAGCTGAGTACATTCAGAGACACAGAATTGCCCGAGATCTGCCTTGCAGCGTTCTCGGCAGACCAGTGGCTAGGATCCTGCCGTTACGGCGCAGTCTGAGATTAAGTAGGCCATTGCGTCACCACCAGACGGCCGCCACGTAACGATCTACGCGCCGCATATCTCTCGGCGAAGCGTGCATTTTTTGGCCAAGCGTGAAAGTATTCCAACTGTTCTACTGTCTCTACTTCCTTTTGCGATTCATCATTTCTGGTCTGCGCTGTGATTTACGTCTTGGCGCCTTATTAGGGCCTAGCACGATGCTTGCAAATAACGTTGAGACGCGTCAGCGATTCTCGGCGCTGACAGATATATTTGCGTGCCGAGTTTGGCGTAGATCTAAGTCTTCCTTCCTTCACAGTATATGTGCAGTACTCCCACAGTTGAATCATCGTAGCTCAACAGAGTCTAGTTTCAGTATTACGACTCGAATAACATACGAAACGGCTAGAGAAGATTCAGAAAGCTGTAAAGGTTCAAATGGCTCTGAGCACTATAGGACTTAACTGCTGAGGTCATAAGTCCCCTAGAACTTAGAACTACTTAAACCTAACTAATCTAAGGACATCACACACATCCAAGCCCGAGGCAGGATTCGAACCTGCGACCGTAGCGGTCGCGCGGTTCCAGACTGTAGCGCCTAGAACCGCTCGGCCACTCCGGCCGGCAAGCTGTAAAGGAAGTTGGAACACACCAGAACTGTTTAACAACAAAGCAGCACATTGTCCCCCAAGGAACCGTAGATGATAAATAAAAACATCGAAACATGTATGTTCACAAAAGGACTAACTGGCAAGAAAGCCAGGGAATTCAGCACTGTTCACGATTGACCAAAACAAGTAGGAAGAAATTTAACAAATAATCGGAACGCTATGAAGAACAATTAAAAAGTTTCACGTCGAAGAACCGATGACGCAAAGAAGAAAAAAATCTACCTGCAAATAACTGGTGTGTTTACGTTTATTAATAGAAAGTATAAATAAAACATATCAGGATATGGCTGACGAGGACTTAGAGAAAGCCTTTGTCATAAAAATCAATAGTTCTTAGTAGACCTGCTATCTTATTATCCCTAGACTTAGGCTAAGACAATTAAAAATAACAATAACACTGAACATTTAAAAACTATTCTAATTATCATAAAAATTATAACAATTAAAAAGGATGACGACCTCTCCAAACGCCTGATAGCGGTATGAAGGTGCTTTATTCGTAACTATCGGTTTCACGTCAGTGTAGATGTTTCTTCAGGATTATGATGGTTATATTTCCATAATATAATTTATGGAAATATAACCATTATAAACCTGAAGACGCGTCTGTACCTACGCGAAACTGACAGTTGCGAATAAAGCACCTTCATAAAACTATGCGACTTTTGTAAAGTTCACAATTCTTGAATTTTTGTTATAATTTTTACGATAATTCGAGTGGTTATTGGGTGTTACCGTTATTTACAATGTCTCTGAGTTGTGGTTGTCCTCCCCAGAAAGTTATTTATATCAATAAAAAATATATCGTTATAGAAGAAATAACTGACAAACAACGAGAAAGTTCAACTCTGATTGCAGTTAGCCAAAATAATTAAAGAGTTGAGTACTGGTTTAGAATTATTAGCAAGTCATCATTTGTGTGATTTGGAGCAGCAATACAGGCCTATGACAAAACTGTTATCAAGACGTGTCTGTATTTCTCTGAGGCAGTGTGCCTAGTGTGTATAAGATAGGTGGGAAGTTAGCTAAGGCAATTAACTCATGAAATCTCTTTAGTCGATTTGTTACATCTTCTAAATGTTCTACCAATTCTACGTCTACATCCATACTCCGCAAGCCACCTGACGGTGTGTGGCGGAGGGTACCTTGAGTACCTCTATCGGTTCTCCCTTCTATTACAGTCTCGTATTGTTCGTGGAAAGGAGGATTGTCGGTATGCCTCTGTGTGGGCTCTAATCTCTCTGATTTTATCCTCATGGTCTCTTCGCGAGATATACGTAGTAGGGAGCAATATACTGCCTGAGTCTTCGGTGAAGGTATGTTCTCGAAACTTTGACAAAAGCCCGTACCGAGCTACTGAGCGTCTCTCCTGCAGAGTCTTCCAATGGAGTTTATCTATCATCTCCGTAACGCTTTCGCGATTACTAAATGATCCTGTAACGAAGCGCGCTGCTCTCCGTTGAATCTTCTCTATCAACCCTATCTGGTACGGATCCCACACTGCTGAGCAGTATTCAAGCAGTGGGCGAACAAGCGTACTGTAACCTACTTCCTTTGTTTTCGGATTGCAATTCCTTAGGATTCTTCCAATGAATCTGTCTGGCATCTACTTTACCGACGATCAACTTTATATGATCATTCCATTTTAAATCACTCCTAATGCGTACTCCCAGATAATTTATGGAATTAACTGCTTCCAGTTGCTGACCTGCTATATTGTTGCTAAATGATAAGGGATCTTTCTTTCTATGTATTCGCAGCACATTACAATTGTCTACATTGAGATTCAATTGCCATTCCCTGCACCATGCGTAAATTCGCTGCAGATCCTCCTGCATTTCAGTACAATTTTCCATTGTTACAACCTCTCGATATACCACAGCATCATCTGCAATAATCCTCAGTGAACTTCCGATGTCATCCACAAGGTCATTTATGTATAATGTGAATAGCAACGGTCCTATGACACTCCCCTGCGCCACACCTGAAATCACTCTTACTTCGGAAGACTTCTTTCCATTGAGAATGACATGCTGCGTTCTGTTATCTAGGAACTCTTCAATCCAATCACACAATTGATCTGACAGTCCATATGCTGCTACTTTGTTTATAAAACGACTGTGGGGAACTGTATCAAACGCCTTGCGGAAGCCAAGAAACACGGCATCTATCTGGGAACCCGTGTCTATGGCCCTCTGAGTCTCGTGGATGAATAGCATGAGCTGGGTTTCACACGATCGTCTTTTTCGAAACCCGTGCTGATTCCCACAGAGTAGATTTCTAGTCTCCAGAAAAGTCATTATACTCAAACATAATACGTGTTCCAAAATTCTACAACTGATCGACGTTAGAGATAGGTCTACAGTTCTGCACATCTGTTCGACGTCCCTTCTTGAAAACGGGGATGACCTGTACCCTTTTCCAATCCTTTGGAACGCTACGCTCTTCTAGAGACCTACGGTACACCGCTGCAAGAAGGGAGGCAAGTTCCTTCGCGTACTCTGTGTAAAATCGAACTGGTATCCCATCAGGTCCAGCGGCCTTTGCTCTTTTGAGCGATTTTAATTGTTTCTCTATCCCTCTGTCGTCTATTTCGATATCTACCATTTTGTCATCTGTGCGACAATCTAGAGAAGGAACTACAGTGCAGTCTTCCTCTGTGAAACAGCTTTGAAAAAAGACATTTAGTATTTCGGCCTTCAGTCTGTCATCCTCTGTTTCAGTACCATTTTGGTCATAGTGTCTGGACATTTTGTTCTGATCCACTTACCGCTTTGACATAAGACCAAAATTTCTTAGGATTTTCTGCCAAGTCAGTACATAGAACTTTACTTTCGAATTCAATGAACGCCTCTCGCATAGCCCTCCTCACACTACATTTCGCTTCGCGTGATTTTTGTTTGTCTGCAATGCTTTGGCTATGTTTATGTTTGCTGTGAAGTTCCCTTTGCTTCCGCAGCAGTTTTCTAACTCGGTTGTTGTACCACTGTGGCTTTTTTCCATCTCTTACGATCTTGCTTGGCACGTACTCATCTAACACATATTGTACGATGGTTTTGAACTTTGTCCACTGATCCTCAACGCTATCTGTACTTGAGACAAAACTTCTGTGTTGAGCCATCAGGTACTCTGAAATCTGCTTTTTGTCACTTTTACTAAACAGAAAAATCTTCCTACCTTTTCTAATATTTCTATTTACGGCTGATTCACCTTACTCACAACATTTCCTGTGTGATGGATCCAAATTGTTTGTATTTATCGTGTAAGCGAACTTTAACGGAATGTTATTACTCATATGGTGGACCTCACACTTCTTATTCTTTAGTATGAACTGCCACATTTAACATAGCGCGTTTCACACGATTCAACAGGCAAATCATTTTGCAGTTCGTTTTGATTTTTAATGACTTATTGCGACGCACCATATTTTCAGAAAACGAACTTCGTTTATTTGTAACCAGTTTCGAGTCTCAATACGTCAACAAAATGGCGTTACAGATTTCTGCTCCCCTTTTTTCACATATTCTTCCTTTACGTTGAGCGCATCAGGTGGTGACGCAATGGCCTACTTAATCTCAGATAGCGATGTAGCGGCGGACTCCAACTCGCTGGTCTACAGAAAACGCTGCAAGGCAAATCGCGGGCAGTCTCAATGCACACAGCTAGTGTGCAGGCACATAGTACAAGCTGGACACACATAAACCGAAAAATTCTCTATTGCTTGCAACTGGTCACGACATTTCAGATTTATTAAAACTGTTTTGATGTTAAGCATCGCTTGAAGTGTTGGGTTTATCTTGTCGCCGCATGTGCCTACGAGGTTCAACATCTACAATGTTCCCATACACCTATCCCCCGAGTCAAAGAACTTTCGATACTGAATGAATAAAAGATAGGGGAAAGTTACGATGGTGGTATTTTTGCTTTATATGTTCTACACAGTTTCTGCCCACTTGATTACCATGCACAGAACGTTCATATAACCATGGAAACTGTCGGAAAAGTCCTGCTTTGGTATGGCATGTTGAACAGTCTTTTCGTAAATACTGTGGTCATCTTTTTTCTTTTGATGACCACAGCATTTACGAAAAGACAACGTAACATCAGTATGGCCTTATTGTAAAGTTGTTTTTGTAATGCCATTTCGCCTGAAGATGAAGTATTACCTCGAAACATGTCGCTAAATAAATCAGTAATGCAATAGTTGACAAAGTTTGAGACTGGTAGCAGTAATTTAAAAAAACCTTTACATATTTCTTGAGACAGTCACAGTCGAAAAATAGTCAAAATGGCTTCAAATTGTTTTTTATACAGGGATAATAAAACTACGAATACAAAATTTTGAGAGTCATTACATGATATTAAAAGAAACTTTTATGTGACAAAATATCACCGGTGCACCATTTTCCTGCTAGTGGTCCATGAAGATTTTGATACTAGTGATATTCAGACACGGTGTTCAAAGTGCCATGTGATGAATGTTGATTTAGATATATTACCGAAAATGTCTTCGATTTACATTAATGCAAAACTGGCATCTTCGTGCTAATGGTTCTCACATGCAAAAAACACCCATGTGTTTCATGGCTGCAACTTCATCCAGATGGGCAACCTGCTCTTTGTTCCTCTACCCCCACAAAAAGAAACCTGGAGGAGTGAGGTCGGAAGAATGTGGTGGGCACGGTAGCTGTGTTTTATAAGCTACTTCTTCTGTGGATGAATTACATTTTGTTGGGTTGGGTTGATTTCGGAGGGAAGAGACCGAACTGCGAGGTCATCGGTCTCATCAGATTAGGGAAGGATGGGGAAGGAAGTCGGCCGTGCTCTTTCAAAGGAACCATCCCGACATTTGCCTGAAGCGATTTAGGGAAATCACGCAAAACCTAAATCAGGATGGCCGGCCGTCGTCCTCCCGAATGTGTTACATTTTGTAACATAGTGAATGCTACGCACAAACCGCATTTGGCAAGGCCACAGCATCTGTCCTGACCAGTCCTCAAGACATAAGAAGAGAGTAATAAAATGAATACTTTAATTCTGACCACAGACGAAATCTAAATAAAATTCCGAGTAAACTGACGCCTAACTCAGACCAGTCGATTAATTAATTAGCAATTCTTTATAATTAATGAACTGAGCTACTAAATCATTTTTTCCAAGTCCGTAGACGCTACCGAGGTATTGTCGACATAGAGGACCATCGATTGGAGATGGAAGGACAAATTTAATATTTTCCGTTTAATTAATATAGAAAACGCCCAAGATGGCAAAATGTGAGTTGGTTTTCTGGCCGTTATTTAGAATCGTCGTCGAAAGCACACAGTTTTCCCCCTCGTTCTGAGACTTCCAGCTCGGATCAACCTATTTGAGGGCCGGAACTCGACCAATCCAGATTCAACCACTAACCCCTGTTAGGTTGGATACAAGTACCTTTACGTGTACGGCGGAGGTACACCGTAGCTGTTCAACCGAGTCCTTAAGTGACCTGTGGAGCAGCTCTCCAGTCCATTCCGTTGCAGTTTCTAGAGGTATCATCATTCCGAGGTGCAGTGTACGGCAGTTTACCGCCATTTAGTGACTAGGACTTCCCGTTACCTTGAGAGCAGTCTAGGTTAGTCATCCGCGAACCACTAGTGATGTTTAGACTTACTAAGCACATCGCAATCACAGTGGCTAAGGCTGTACTACGACTACGCCGCAAGATACTGGGCGCTGAAGATTGACAAGTAGCTTGGTAAGCTGTTTTGGCCAATCTCTGTTACTTTTAACGTAAGCGTGGCCCATAGTAAGTTTCTTCTGTTATGATACTCGTTATTTTATTTCTGTGGTCTCTCTGGGAACTGGTCTTTACAATGAAGACGGTAGTGTTGTGTGAACTTGTGTGTATTCAACCTGTCTTATGCAATCCTACTGCTCCCCCCAGCGCCTACGTCCTGTGTTAGTTTTTGAAAATATGTTTCTCCAGATGATCTCGTCTCTCATTGTCTGTAGTTTCCCTATTGCCCTTAGCAGCTGATAAAATAGGGTTATTACAAATGATTGAAGCGATTTCACAGCTCTACAATAACTTTATTATTTGAGATATTTTCACACACATACAAAAACTCAAAGTTTTTTTAGGCATTCACAAATGTTCGATATGTACCCCTTTAGTGATTCGGCAGACATCAAGCCTATAATCAAGTTCCTCCCACACTCGGCGCAGCATGTCCCCATCAATGAGTTCGAAAGCATCGTTGATGCGAGCTCGCAGTTCTGGCACGTTTCTTGGTAGAGGAGGTAAACACTGAATCTTTCACATAACCCCACAGAAAGACATCGCACGGGGTTAAGTCGGGAGAGCGTGGAGGCCATGACACGAATTGCCGATCGTGATCTCCACCACGACCGATCCATCGGTTTTCCAATCTCTTGTTTAAGAAATGCCGAACATCATGATGGAAGTGCGGTGGAGCACCATCCTGTTGAAAGATGAAGTCGGCGCTGTCGGTCTCCAGTTGTGGCATGAGCCAATTTTCCAGCATGTCCAGATACACGTGTCCTGTAACGTTTTTTTCGCAGAAGAAAAAGGGGCCGTAAACTTTAAACCGTGAGACTGCACAAAACACGTTAACTTTTGGTGAATTGCGAATTTGCTGCACGAATGCGTGAGGATTCTCTACCGCCCAGATTCGCACATTGTGTCTGTTCACTTCACCATTAAGAAAAAATGTTGCTTCATCACTGAAAACAAGTTTCGCACTGAACGCATCCTCTTCCATGAGCTGTTGCAACCGCGCCGAAAATTCAAAGCGTTTGACTTTGTCATCGGGTGCAGGGCTTGTAGCAATTGTAAACGGTAAGGCTTCTGCTTCAGCCTTGTCCGTAAGATTTTCCAAACCGTCGGCTGTGGTACGTTTAGCTCCCTGCTTGCTTTATTTGTCGACTTCCGCGGGCTACGCGTGAAACTTGCCCGCACGCGTTCAACCGTTTCTTCGCTCACTGCAGGCCGACCCGTTGATTTCCCCTTACAGAGGCATCCAGAAGCTTTCAACTGCGCATACCATCGCCGAATGGAGTTAGCAGTTGGTGGATCTTTGTTGATCTTCGTCCTGAAGTGTCGTTGCACTGTTATGACTGACTGATGTGAGTGCATTTCAAGCACGACATACGCTTTCTCGGCTCCTGTCGCCATTTTGTCTCACTGCGCTTTCTAGCGCTCTGGCGGCAGAAACCTGAAGTGCGGCTTCAGCCGAACAAAACTTTGAGTTTTTCTACGTATCTGTAGTGTGTCGTGACCATATGTCAATGAATGGAGCTACAGTGAATTTATGAAATCGCTTCAATCATTTGTAATAGCCCTGTATATGCTGTAAGAAACGAAGTTTGATGCTTGGGACAGAAGATCCGCAGGTGAGTGATCTGCAAGGAAACAATGTCAGTCAGTGCTTCTTTCCTAATCTGCTACAGTTACGTCCATCAACACCCAAAGGCCATAATTTCTGTAAGATTCTACCAACGAATCTCAGCCTGACCTCTGCCTTTCATGCTATCAGTTTCATGCGGTAGTTACATTTTGGGTCGCTCCGGACAGTTACTCCAACGTATTTTACGAATGATACTACTTCCATTCATTTGTCACCATTACTGTAACCTCTCCGTCTATTTACGCGCAGTACGTCACATGATAAAACTTATCCCTAATAGTAAGAGGGAAATGTATTGCGAATCAGATTGCAGTGTCAACATGTTACGTACAAAGACAACTGCGAACGTTGGCTGAAGCCAACTCCAGCGTCCAACCTTTCAAGGGCCCCTAGCAACTTTTGTGTCACATAACCTCCAATAACTGTACAAATCTGTGTACGTAATTTTACACCCTTTGTATTGGAGAACCTACCTATAAAAACCACAAACCTAACGGATCTGTATGTGCACCCTCTTGCCTTAAACCTGGGAGGACTTTGCCACCGGCCGCTGTGGCCGAGCGGTTCTAGGCGCTTCAGTGCGGAACCGCGCTGCTCTACGGTCGCAGGTTCGAATCCTGCCTCGGGCATGGATGTGTGTGATGTCTTTAGGTTAGTTAGGTTTAAGTAGTTCCAAGTCTAGGGGACTGATGACCTCAGATGTAAGTTCCATAGTGCTTAGAGCCATTTGAAACATTTGAGAACTTTGCTCTCCATATTCTACTTGACACCTTGCGGAGCACCTCAAGAGCTACGATCAGAGAGGCTTCCTGATACTTCTGTGCAATTTCTCATTAGTCTTGTGCCAACGTTGGGCCACATGTCATTTGATTAGTCGCCATAATGAGTTGTCCGGCGTGGTAAAGTCAGGGTCATTTCAACGGGTCTAAAGACGTTCAAAGCCCTCGAAAGTGTTCATCAAGGAACTCACGCACTGAAAAGTGAAGTGCGGTGAAGCCCCATACTGCTGTAATCACACACGATCGGTTGCTCCATGTTTTGACAGGTAATTCATTCTCTAACATCGGTCTAAACCCTTCCATTTTCAAATCTTCTTCAACGTGGTCTTACATAGTTGACAGTGGTACTTGACATTCAGCTGTTCTTTTGCGAATGGAAAAGCCAAGAGGTTTACGGGAACTTCTCGTACAACATGTACAATATTCTATTTTACATATGCCGATTTTTGTCCACTGAACTTACAATTTAGCATTTCATCGGCCCTGTCTTAAAATATCTGAATGTCAAAATTTCATGTACTGAGACTTCATGTGATTTGTTTAGGACATTCGACTTAGTAATTCGCAACATTCTTTTGGAAAAAAGCAAATTTTTTGACTTTCATGGTTCAGTGAGCAAGTGGTTTACCTCATATTTACATCATACGAAACAAAGGGTCATGTTAGCGTGAATAGATTTTATGGCGAATCTTCTTCTGAGTGGCGGACAGATTACGAGTACTATTGTTATTCTATATTGTTCAATATTTGCACCAATCCTCTTCTTTCTATATGTAAATGACCTTCCGTCTTTCACTGGTAAAGCAGTAGTAGTACTGATGATGTAAGAATCGTAATCAATCTCAACAGCTTTGCAGCAACAAAAAGAACATTAAATGAAAAATGCAGGAAATATATTAACTGTTTCTGGATAAAGGATCTTCCACTCACATTAAGTAAAGAAAACAAAAAATATCGCTATTCATTCACTTCTGTTCAGGAGAAGCGATGTGTGTAAAATGGATTGTTCAAAATTTCTGGGTGCACTTACTGACTAGAAACTGAATTGGAGATCACATACTGTAATCTCAAAAACTCAAGTTCGACAACAATTCACGTACGCGTAGTTCATAATTTTGGTGATGAAAACATCGGAAAATCGTCTTACTTTGCGCACTTCCACAACTCCATTCCATTTAAATAAAGGATTATATCTGGTGACCTCGAAACTCGTACAGACAAAACACTAGGCATACTAAAACACCGCTATGTTACTTTTACCTTTTTATAAAATACGTTGAGAAGAACCACTCAATTTCAAAATAAATTAATAGTGGCATTCATAAATAGAACTCAAAGGACAAAAATAGCCTCCACCATCCGAACTTAACATTACTCTTCTACTGCAAGAAACAAAGAATGCAGCTACAGAAATAACTAATTACATGCTTTAAAGGTGCCGACATTTTAAAAGAAACAAAGTATCTGTTTTACAACTCTAGTTTTACATATGGATTTATGAAAAGATAAGATATGTGTGGTTGTGTTAAAATTATTAAATTTTATTGTAGACTTAAAGTAGGAACACGATCATGCAAATCGGCAGCATGTAGGCGCGTTTTCAGAGAGAAAATGTATCTTATTTGCAAACTTACCTACACAATCAACATAACAGCGAGTTGTCGCAAAGATGGCCCACAGAACATGCAGAGAATTAATTGGTGCCCACTACAGTATTTCCAAGACTACGATATCTTCCAGGATCCTATTAGTTTTTCCTGGATACCCCTTACACACGATGACCTATCATATCTTTTCTCCTGGTAAGTATTTCAGTGCTTTCGGTGTGACCTCTTGCTTACATTATTCTACCGTTTGAATAGTTCATAGGAATGAGTTCCGTTAAAATCATCGAAAACATCCGATATTCGTACTGGTAAGCTCCCCATCATTCTCAAGAAAAGAACTTAAGAATATCAGTTGGTTTCGGCGATTTTACTCCACCACATTCCTGTGAAATACTCGGTCTATACGGCCGGAAAAGTTTATACATTTCGTCTTTATAGCAACTATTTCGTACCTTACTTGCCTCCTATGTTTTACGTTCGTCTACAATACTGTTTTTCAGTCCCTTCTTCTTCCATTTTCCCACAGCCTCAGCTTGACTACCATGAAATGTCGTGCTCCAGACGTACGGTCTCAAACTACCTGCCGTTTTGTTGTTGTTGTTGTTGTTGTTGTTGTCTTCAGTCCGAAGACTAGCTTGATGTAGTTCTCCATACTAGTTTGAAGTGTGCAAGGATTTTCACGTCTACAACTACTACAACCCCCATTTATTTGAATCTACATACTGTAGTCAAATCTTGGTCTCTCCCTACAATTTTTATCCTCCGCCCTTCCATCAGTTATCAAACCGAAGTTGCGCTGATGCCTCAGAAATCTTTGACCTTCTTGTATGTACACTACCTAACAAAAAAGTGAAGCACATAAAATAAGAGGAGGAAAGAAACGAAACTTCACGGGTTGAGAGGGTATGTGATGTTATTTCAATAATTACAGAATCCAGTCAAATTTGCAAGGAACTTGTTAGTAGAATCTACTTATCAGTATGACGTTCCACCACCTCTAAAGTGGTTGCACACACTTATTCGGTTGGTAAGGGTATCGTGAAGCCATTATGTCGTCTCCTGAGGGCAAGTTGGCCCACAGCTGTTGTAAATGGTCCTTGATATCCTGTGACGGAGTTGACGTCCGAACTGGTCCTACACATATTTACTGGGGACAGATCTGAGGATCTTACTGGCCACGTCAATACCTCATCATCAGATAGACAGCTCTTAGATATACGTGCCATTTTGAACGAGCTTTGCCCTGTTGAAAAATGGCACCATGATATTGCTGCATGAGATGTAGCACCTGAGGAAGCAGGGCACCCGTGACGTATCGTTGTGACGTCACATTTCCCTCAATCACTTCCAGCCGTGACCTAAAGTCATATCCGATTGTTCCTTCCCTATACTTTGACGCCAGGAGTAACACCTCTGTGCCCCAAAAAACTCGAAGAATGGAACGGCTCCTCAGTGCGCCGCCATACTTCTCAACACTAGTCATTCGATGTACTGCAGAACCGCAATTCAACGCTGAACAAAAAAAAAAAAAAAAAAAAAAAAAAAAAACGCCTTTTATCAGAAGTCCATGTTTTCCTTTCACAGCACCACTGCAAACACAGCCGTTTGTGTTGTGATGTTAACGGCAGTATACACGTGCGCCGATAATTCCCTAGTCCGACTGCTGCTAGTCTCTGACCAAGGGTGTAAGTTGGCAAAGAATGTTACAGGTAGTTCATTACTTGTTCTCGCATGACAGGCAGAAACGTGAAGGTGTTACGACCTGCTTCCTTTGTACACTCCTGGAAATTGAAATAAGAACACCGTGAATTCATTGTCCCAGGAAGGGGAAACTTTATTGACACATTCCTGGGGTCAGATACATCACATGATCACACTGACAGAACCACAGGCACATAGACACAGGCAACAGAGCATGCACAATGTCGGCACTAGTACAATGTATATCCACCTTTCGCAGCAATGCAGGCTGCTATTCTCCCATGGAGACGATCGTAGAGATGCTGGATGTAGTCCTGTGGAACGGCTTTCCATGCCATTTCCACCTGGCGCCTCAGTTGGACCAGCGTTCGTGCTGGACGTGCAGACCGCGTGAGACGACGCTTCATCCAGTCCCAAACATGCTCAATGGGGGACAGATCCGGAGATCTTGCTGGCCAGGGTAGTTGACTTACACCTTCTAGAGCACGTTGGGTGGCACGGGATACATGCGGACGTGCATTGTCCTGTTGGAACGGCAAGTTCCCTTGCCGGTCTAGGAATGGTAGAACGATGGGTTCGATGACGGTTTGGATGTACCGTGCACTATTCAGTGTCCCCTCGACGATCACCAGTGGTGTACGGCCAGTGTAGGAGATCGCTCCCCACACCATGATGCCGGGTGTTGGCCCTGTGTGCCTCGGTCGTATGCAGTCCTGATTGTGGCGCTCACCTGCACGGCGCCAAACACGCATACGACCATCATTGGCACCAAGGCAGAAGCGACTCTCATCGCTGAAGACGACACGTCTCCATTCGTCCCTCCATTCACGCCTGTCGCGACACCACTGGAGGCGGGCTGCACGATGTTGGGGCGTGAGCGGAAGACGGCCTAACGGTGTGCGGGACCGTAGCCCAGCTTCATGGAGACGGTTGCGAATGGTCCTCGCCGATACCCCAGGAGCAACAGTGTCCCTAATTTGCTGGGAAGTGGCGGTGCGATCCCCTACGGCACTGCGTAGGATCCTACGGTCTTGGCGTGCATCCGT
The DNA here is from genome assembly GCF_021461395.2 of Schistocerca americana. NCBI lineage: Eukaryota > Metazoa > Arthropoda > Insecta > Orthoptera > Acrididae > Schistocerca > Schistocerca americana. The sequence continues at coordinate 859,811,164 of NC_060120.1, forward strand.
GCGTCGCTGCGGTCCGGTCCCAGGTCGACGGGCACGTGCACCTTCCGCCGACCACTGGCGACAACATCGATGTACTGTGGAGACCTCACGGCCCACGTGTTGAGCAATTCGGCGGTACGTCCACCCGGCCTCCCGCATGCCCACTATACGCCCTCGCTCAAAGTCCGTCAACTGCACATACGGTTCACGTCCACGCTGTCGCGGCATGCTACCAGTGTTAAAGACTGCGATGGAGCTCCGTATGCCACGGCAAACTGGCTGACACTGACGGCGGCGGTGCACAAATGCTGCGCAGCTAGCGCCATTCGACGGCCAACACCGCGGTTCCTGGTGTGTCCGCTGTGCCGTGCGTGTGATCATTGCTTGTACAGCCCTCTCGCAGTGTCCGGAGCAAGTATGGTGGGTCTGACACACCGGTGTCAATGTGTTCTTTTTTCCATTTCCAGGAGTGTATTTTCAGACGTGATCGACCGGAACCTTGACAAGGATCATGCCTGCTCTCACGCTTCCATGCAGTCAGACATCGGGCCACTCTGACATCTGAATACCCCACAAACCTGGATATTGCACGATTCGACCAGCTGGCCAAATGGATACCCATAATGAGGCCCCTTTCATATTCTGTGTCGTGGTAGTAACACAGTCTCACACAGGTACGAGACATCGCCATGTCTTTCACAGTGGTCACTCGACAACTGTCGCTACTCACGTCCCTTATACGGTGTACCAGGCCTGGAAACAACACTACGCATGAACGTCACTAATACATTCTGGTGGCCGTTGCACGTGTCGCAGAGAATTGCAACTCTGGATCATTTACATATCCACCGATGGTGTGTACGTGTACGATATTAGTCTTCTACGTGCTCCACTTTCTTTGTCAGGCGTGTAAATCCTGTCTCTTAGATTAAGATGAATGATTCTGTTCGCTAGTGCGGAGTCTGCCCGAGGTTTTATTCCAGTATGTGGTTCTTCTTACTACATCCCCTCATCACGTTCATCTTTCCTTTCCTTATGTTCGCCTGTATTTTGTCCCAAACAGGCTTTCTAGTCTATCTAAGAGCTCCTCTAAATTTTCAATGTTTTCTCAAAAGGCTGTCATCTGCAAACATCAGACTATGTACCTCTTCCGTTGTCATGCATTTTATTATCTTTTTCGTTATTTATTCAACGCACATGGCAACGGCAGTTATGCTAAGATACAATCATGTTGTACATCCTTCTTAACATGAACTTGTGTTAGTTTCCCGTTTCCTTACAGCCAGATGCTTCCCGTAGAAGTACATTACTCGTCTGCCTCTACACTTTATCGCCACAGAATGAAATGCTCCAGATTTTTAATTTTGTAGTAGTTAATTCATACCAGAACTCTTCAGTCGGCGGTCAGGTGCAAACAATATCGTTCCGTAGGATTTGGTAAATAGGTTACACAGTAAGCACTGTAAACAGATATTTTCATTATTCGTTTTCATATGTTTCACGCGTTTACCTATTAAAATTACGATGGAAAGTTTGCATATTATACTAACATTAGAAAACAGTTGCAAAGAGTTAAGTGCACAGATTAATTTCCTCATATACTTAAACAGATTTGTTAAATATTTTCTTGTAAATCCGATTTTCTCAAAACTTTTTATATAGGTAGGAAGAATGGAAATCATAGCTAGCAACAGATTGACATTGTGCAACTCGTTTCGGTGATAAAGATTCATCCCATACCTCTTACTACCGATGGGGAATATTCAACTGTCCAAAGGTCCTGAAATCGGTCGTATTTGAAATTTTAATGACGTTCACTTGTGATTTCCTGGGTTACGATAGTAACGAAAAAAACGCTTTTTGTGTGAGGGCATCTGACATACATAATTTATTTTGAGAGAGGGGTCATTGCTTCTAAATTTGTCATTAACATTTTCTGTTAAAGGCGAGTTTTTCAGCACAAGGTTTAAAATGTCTATAATGCGTATAACATGAAGCTTGAGATGCAGTTATAACTGAAAACTTGAAACATAATAGGGGCCCAAAACAATAGCTTTACTTTGATCCTAAAAAATTTGTAAAAGTTTTAAGGTGAATAATTTCTAATACCGCGTTCTCGGGGTTCCGTTAAAAAATTTAATGTATAAGTTCCCATTGCATAACAAAGCTGGAAGACTAGTTCAGAAGTATTGTATGATGTATTTGTTGCTATGTTCGAGAATCATTGACAATAGCCAATACCCATGTTAGATCAGAGTCAACAAGCACACTACTTTAAATTCCCGGTTGCTCTGGCATGAGCCACGGTAACTGCTGTTCAACTGAAGTGATGACCGTAGTGACGAGAGAAAATATTACACAGCAATTGCGTCGTATTCACATAACATTTATTTACCTGTTTTGCCAGTAGCCCATTTACACAGCAATGGAGGTGTTCTTATACGGCTGTTCAAGTCTTTTACGCTGGGTGCGATCGCATTTCAATACATAATTTAATGAAAAAATAACATCTTCAAAAATGCCCAAATCCTATAAATAGTGGAAAAGTCTGGTGCCACAAGAATGTTTTCCTCAGTCCTTCTCTCCCACTGCTTTCGAACTGCTGATTATTACATTCGGAGTATGGACACGAGAAAAAGATATTTTTCTAGAATACGACGATCTTATCAAAACTTACGACAGATTTTTCGGTGGTGTAATATTTTCTTAGGTCTTCGGGTGCGAAGTTGCGCACACGATAAAACCCTGATGACCGAAGCAAAGAAGACAAAGGAGATCTATTAGTGTGAATGGACTGTCTAAAAGTATGAAAGAGATAAGAAGAAAGTAAAGAAATATGACAGAACGGAGAATAACTAAACACTGTACTCGATGCAGACACGGTACTTGTTGGTTCCGAACAGTTCTGTCTGTGAAGCAAGAGTCTGCGCTGATACGAAACTTCCTAGCCGGTTAAAACAGTGCGCCGGACCGAGACTCGAACCAGCGAAATATGCCTTTCGCGGACAAGTGCTCAGTCCGTAGAGCACTCGGCCATGAAAGGCAACGTTCCCTGATTCGGGTCTCGGGCCGGCGCACTGTTTTAAGCTGCGAGCAAGTTTCATGTCGGCGCACTCTCCGCTGCAGCGTGAAAATTCGTTTTGGAAGAAATAGGAAGACAGTCGAAGTGCGCTAGATAAGACTGGAACAAAACAGACTAAAATGTTCCTTTCCCGTACCAACCCCTTCTTCTCAAAGTAAGACATATACATGATGTTATCAGTTATTTGTTAGATACACTGCAATGTCTGTCTTCCCGTAAATTTTTCTCATTAAGACTCCCCCTAGTCACATGGAAGTGATGTCTCATTCCATGCCCTATCATCCTTTCCCGACTTCCAGTAAGTTTTCCAGACATTCCTTTTCATGCGAATCTGCGGCTAAATTCTTTATGCCTTAACCGTCGAAACTTTTCGTGGTTTTATGTTTATGCATTTTACTAATAACTAGAAATCTCTCTTATTAGTAACAGACTCTTCCTCTACTTCCGAGTAGCGTCCATTGCTTATGTGCATCCATCTTATAGCCCTGAAATTAGAGCCCTGAAATCAGTCAACAATCAGTAACAGTCTTTGCAACTGGATCTCTCTGTGCATCTGTCCCACATCTCGTATAGACTCATGCAGCGACAATCCTACCTCATAAGCTGCAGTGAAGGAAATTACATACGTGTGCGAAGTAAATTTGCTCAAACTCTTACAAAAAGTCGATATTGTGACCACTGCAATCATGGGAAAGATAGGCCGAGGATTATGTAGTAATGTGTGAAATCAGTAACAATAATTTGGAATATATGTATATTGAGACGAGTGTAGCAAACGCCATGGGGAGTAGATGTCCCAATCACAATGTAATCGTACATATGACTAGCTACTAAAATCGCACAATGCGTGACCACGCCTTACCGAAAACCAACTAATCGAAATTCTGCGATTATAGTATGCCCAGAAAGTGGCTCAGTTTTTACTGACCGCTAGAAAAGAAGGAAAGATCTTGCACAGAACACGTAAAAGAATATATAAATTTCGTTACCCACGGTTTGCAGTGCAGTTCACCAGGAATTGCTGCTTTCTGTCTCGTCTTCACAAGGAATGCGATCTCTCACACCACAGTTACGTACTTGATTTTTCAGCGCAACCAGAAGTTACCGTTACAGTCTCTGACCAACTTTCCCAAATACCGATGTGTTTTGTCCCCAAAAGAGTTTCCTACTTCAGGAATATCGACATTGACATGGTATCTTCGCATCGGCAGATATTTCGTCTGCTGAAGATTTAATAACATTGGTAGCATGTTGAAAGTGAGTGTGGTTATAATGTTTGCGATACATATAGGCAAGACAGCCAACTTTCAATGTATTACATCAAAAAATGAAACTTGGCACTTATTACCCTAACGTAAGGTATGGCTGTTGACCGTATTCATCGTATTTATGCTCCAGGATTTGGTTTCTGTCTTGATACAGTGTATCTGTGATTCGTGTTTTGATTTGATTTGATAATGTCTATGGCTGAAAAATGAAAACGCTGAGATCTGTAGATATTCTCTGTGTAGAAAATGTAGTCTGGCTCCATATTACCTGGGTATGTGTCGTACCATAAATCCATGGCGCGGATTCCACACTCAACTGTATGTCCTCAAACGAGATGTGTGGGGAAAGTAATGAGACCGAGAGCACTGCGAGCGATCTGGCAACGTTGCATTGTTCTACTTGAGTAGAGCAGTGTGTTCATCCATTACAGATGCTCAATGCGTTCAGCTCCGTATACGCATCACATTATTTTTGACACCGCTTTCAGTGAAGTTTGGCTTTGTTGTGTGGTGCGAAACTGGAGCAGTGGAATTTAGTGCAACGTTACGCAATCAAGCTTTGTGTTTAACTTTTGAAAAGTTGAAACAGGCGTACGGGGGACAGTCCTTATCAAGAGCACAAGTTTTACTTTGGCACAGATCATTTTTCGAAGGCCGAGAACGCAATGAAGATGAACCTTGCTCAGGGAGACCTTCAACGTCAAAAAACAGACGAAAACGTCGAACGCGTGCGTGCTATTGTGAGATCAGACCTATGTGTAACAATAATGAGGATTGGTGACCTGTTGAAGTCAAAATATTTCTATAGTTCATCAAATTTGGACCGAAGATTTCAACATGCGTAAGGTTTGTGACAACGCCCCTTGTCACATGACCACTTCCATCAAGGAATTTTTTTTATCTCGGTAGGCATTCCTGTTGTTCTAGAGCACCACTATTCACCTCATCTGCGTCCTTGTGACTTTTTTGTTTTCTTGAAACTGAGAAATTTCTTAAAAAGCATAATACAGGGGCTCTGGAGAACATTCAGAAGAATGTGACCACGTTAAATACCCTACCAGTTGGAGCCTTTCAGCGTTGTTACCAAGATTGGGAACGACGACTCCACCAGTGCATAGCTCACTGAGGGAATTACGTTGAAGGGGACGATCTTGTTTGAAAAAAATAATAACTTTGGTAGACAAAAGATTAGTCTCATTCTCACATACATTATTCGTCCCCTTATAAATAGCTGGGTAAGTCAGTTCCACCATCAACAGGATCATGCCAAGTATAGCACTGTGGATAGAGCACTGCTTTACTTAGCAAAATGGATCAGAAAGTGCACGTGTACTTAAGACGATTTCCCTCTGGAGTAGCTAGAAAAGTAATGCAGTCGACAAGCTGACACGTTTAGACTGATCATGATGATTTTGTGCCCTCTACTCCAGCAATTGACGACGTCGACAGATCAACATGGGAATACATACTGGTCGTCTACTGCAGAACCCCATGTTGAACAGCGTACGCAGCACAGTGTGCTACAAAGCATTAGTGCCTGCACCAGCAATATACTGTACCGTCAGATCAGCCACAGATTGGTGCTTATATTCCTCTACAGAGCTTTCCGTATGTTCTCGCCACATGAGACACAATTCCGAGTTGCTCTCTCCGAGATGCCGGGCCAGAAAAATCCGCCCTTTGTCAAAGTCGCTTGTCTGTGTAGTTTTCTTCATTCGCTCATGCTCCGGTTCCTTATGACGTCATGTGCCCATAGCGGCACTAGTCGTCATTTAACATAGCAGTGGGCAGTGCTCATAATCGGGGCAACGGCCTTGCCGCAGTGGACAGACCGATTGCCGTCAGATCACCGAAGTTAAGCGCGGCTGGGCGTGGCCGGCACTGGGATGGGTGACCCTCCAGGCCGCCATGCGCTGTTGCCATTTTTCGTGGTGCTCTCAGCCTCTTGATGCCAACTGAGGAGCTACTCGACCGAATAGTAGCGGCTCCGGTCATAGAAAACTATCATAACGACTGGGAGAGCGGTGTGCTGACCATACGCCCCTCATATCCGCATCCTCAACTGAGGATGATACGGCGGTCGGATGGTCCCGATGGGCCACTTGCGGCCTGAAGACAGAGTGCTAGTAGTCATAATATCTGATCCATGTATTTCAACTAACAAGGGGAGGCCGCCAATTGTGAAATTCAGATTCGATTCATACTGCGCATAATAAAAGCTCATGGCCAGAGTTGTAATGTGGCAAAGCACCAAGATGCACTTCTCAGCCCTTGTCGAGAAAATCGACAGTTAAAATAAACCGTTGCGGTGAAATACTCTCTACGATTAATAATTTTCTACAGCGTCGTGGCGCAGCGGTAAGAGCTCGGATTCGTAATCCGAAGGTCGCCGGATCGAATCTCGCGCCATGCAACACTTTTTTTAATTATTAGTTTTTTGTATTTCATATATATATTAATGAATTGCTTATGCATGTTGGTGAAGGCGGATCGCTCTCCAATTGTACCGCCTCCATTTTTCCGTTTGTTTAACAGGGTGTACCAAAGCTCTCACGTCCGCACTGATTTTCGACGATGTTATAACTTGGGCTAGGGACCCCATCTACCTTCTTTAGAAGTTAGCAGGCAACTACGCTGTTATGCGGCGGCTCGTTTCGGCCCATTCAACATCTGTCCTTCAAGTGTAACGAGCGAGTAACGGAGTTTATATTTCATACCTGTCACAGCAAATTTGTGTTCGTGGGGTTTCTACTCTAATTCGAACGTTTGATTTACGCTATACGTATTCGTTTCGGGATATCGTTTCTACGTCTTCCGTTAACTATACGTGGTTAACATTAGGAAGACAATTAATAACATTTGTGAAATACAACTTTGTTTGCGGAAAACATAATGATGTTCGAAGTCGCCAGTTTTTCCACGACTAACGACTTTCAACAACTTATTATATGCATAATTGTTGCAACTGATTACCGGGAATTATATATATATATATATATATATATATATATATATATATATATATATATGTGTGTGTGTGTGTGTGTGTGTGTGTGTGTATACACACATTTGAATTACAAAAAACAAATACAAAAAAAAGTTGCATGGCGGGAGATTCGATCCGGTGACCTTCGGATTACGAACCCGAGCGCTTACCGCTGCGCCACGACGCTGTAGAGAATTATTAATCGTAGAGAGTATTTCACCGCTACGGTTTATTTTAACTGTCGATTTTCTCGACAACGGCTGAGAAGTGCATCTTGGTGCTTTGCCACATTACACCTCTGGCCATGAGCATTTATTATGCGCAGTATGAATCGAATCTGAATTTGACAATTGGCGGCCTCCCCTTGTAAGCAAGTCGAACCTCTTAGGTCGTTTACCCTCTCAAATGTCGGATAGGGTTACGAGGTATTCGTTGACTAAAAATTGCAATGTGTCGTGTACTGTGAATGTATGTAGGCTTAGAAAATCCTCTCGTCACAGAGACCCCGTATTGAGGACGTTAACGAGTGCCTTATAGAAGAACGAAAGTATCGCGTGGAGGTAGGGAGGTACCGTTAGCTGGTTGGGATGAGTCGTGCTACTGGGCCAGCTAGCTATGATGAGGAGCTATATTAAATTAATAGCTCATTAAAAGTTACGGGCCGGCCAGTTGATTAGGGCGTCCAGTAAATGAGATCACGTTACACGGCGCGCTGTCTCCGCGATGCCGTCCTGATAACGGGGAACCCCCGCGGCCCTGGCGCTCGGGAAGGCGCCAGCCTCGCTCGCTCGCTCACTCACTTACCTACCCACCAGTGTACACACGGGCGGCCGGCGACACACACCCAGACTCCAGGTCTTCTGCTCGCACCTGACGAAGCGACGGTGAGTATGACCTACACGAAATTTTATCAGTCTAGTAACATACGACGACTATTTTTTTTTTCCAACCTTCGATCGGTCGCGCGAAGAAAACCACAGTGAAAATTAAAAACGTTTTATTTGCGACATTCAGCTACACCTTTCACACTCACCATTCCGACATACGAGGGGGGACCCAAAAGAAACCGGATTGTTGTCGTAAAAAATTTATTGATGAACCTTTTTACAAAATTACTTCAGTCACCTTCAAAATACTCTCCATTACATGCGATGCACTTTTCAAGTCTCTTTTTCCCACTGTTAGAAGCATGTTTGGAACTCTTCAAGTTTGATATTGTCCAGTGCCCTTTGCGAAGCTGTTTTTACCGCCTCCACATCGTCATAACGCTCCCCTTTTAGCGTTTTTTTTTTCATTCGTGGAAATAGGAAAAAGTCGCACGGGGCTGGGTCCGGCGAATACAGAAAGTGGGGAACGACAGACCACCTCTGAGATGCCAAATAGTGGGTTACTCGTAAGGCCATGTGTGCTGGAGCGTTGTCGTGATGCAGAAACCAGTCACCTGATCGCCAAAGTTCCGGGCGTTTCCTCCTCACATCCTCTCGCAGACGCCTTAAAACATTCAAGTAAAAGTGCTGGTTAACAGTCTGGCCAGGGGGTACGAACTCCCGATACACAATTCCACGAATATCAGAAAAGACAATGATCATCGTCTTCACATTTGACCTCACTTGCCTTGCTTTTTTTGGTCTGGGAGAGTTGAGAGTCCTCCACTGGCTTGACGCTTGCTTGGTTTCTGGGTCATACCCGTAACACCAACTCTCATCCACTGTAATGACTTTGTTCAAGAAGTTTGGATCACGTGCAATCTCTGTTTTCAAGTCCTGACACACATTCACGCGGATGGTTTTTTGCTCCTGCGTGAGAAGGCGCGGAACAAATTTAGCAGCAACACGTCTCATGTGAAAATCCTCACTCAAAATCCCCTGGCACGAGCTCCAACTGATTCCTGTCTCTGCTGAAATTTGGTCAATCGTTTGGCGGCGATCCTCGTTGATCTTTTGGTGGACCTTTTCAATGTTCTCATTTCGCGATGTTGAAGGGCGTCCAGAACGAGCTTGATCTTCAACACACATCTCACCACGTTTAAAGCGATCAAACCACTCGAAAACCTGTGTGCAGCTCATAGCGTCCTCCTGGAAAGCTTCCTGAAGCATTTGGTGTGTCTCTGTTGCAGTTTTTTAAGCAGGAAACAAAATTTCACACACACTCTTTGTTCTTTTAAAGTTGCCATAACGACTTCGCTGAGGTAACCCGCCAACAGTCAGAGAGAAACAATACCACACTTGCACGTTCAACTCTGCACCGACGCCGTCTGCACAGCTGTTTCATGAAGGTCTCTACTAACACCATCTAGCGTGAGAACCCAGCACTACTTCTACGAGTGGCAGTGCCCTCGGAGTCCTGTTTCTTTTGGGTCCCCCCTCGCATGTCGTAGCATGTTACCAACTTTCCACTACCCTCGTCTTAAGTCACTTGCCTTTGATTTCTGCCAATTCCATACGCTGGTTTGCAGCTAGTTCTCTATCAAAATTCTGTCTTTATAGCCAGCGGTTCATGCGAACGAAGAGATGAAACACAGAGGAAGAGAAGTCAATCATCGAACACTTCCCACTGAAAGCGCTGCAGAAGCATCTTCTTCGACGCTGCAGTGTTCGTCCGAGAATATTATTGTCATGAAGAAGAAAACGCATGGCAGTCACGATATGAAGGCTGCATGAAATCAGGGGAAGCCTCTCAGCACACACATCATACTTGGCGGGAGACACTATTTTCTAGCCATCTTTACGTGCTCACAGAACTCATAAGTTCGAAGTGAAGCGATAGATGAGAATACTAGGGACACTGTGGAACACATCTGCTTTTACCGGTTTCTCACTGTGGTTTCAAATTCTCGACCGATCAGAGACTGAGCGAAAATATGCCTTTGCATAAAATGAGGTGATAAGTCTTGGGAATTCACCTAATACACTACTGGCCAGTAAAATTGCTACACCACGAAGATGACGTGCTACAGACGCGAAATTTAACCGACAGCAGGAAGGTGCTGTGATATGCAAATGATTAGCTTTACAGAGCATTCACACAAGGTTGGCGCCGGTGGCGACACCTACAACGTGCTGACATGACGAAAGTTTCCAACCGATTTCTCTTACACGAACAGAAGTTGACCGGCATTGCCTGGTGAAACGTTGTTGTGATCCCTCGTGTAAGGAGGAGAAATGCGTACCATCACGTTTCCGACGTGTAAGGAGGAGAAATGTGTACCATCACGTTTCCGACTTTGATAAAGGTCGGATTGTAGCCTGTCGGAATTGCGGTTAATCGTATCGCGACATTGCTGCTCGCGTTGGTCGAGATCCAGTGACTGTTAGCAGAATATGGAATCGGTGGTTTCAGGAGAGTAATATGGAACGCCGTGCTGGATCCCAACGGCCTCGTATCACTAGCAGTCGAGATGACAGGCATCTTATCCGCATGGCTGTAACGGATCGTGCAGCCACGTCTCGATCCCTGAGTCAACAGATGGGGACGTTTGCAAGACAACAACCATCTGCACGAACAGTTCGACGACGTTTGCAGCAGCATGGACTATCAGCTCGGAGACCATGGCTGCGGTTACCCTTGACGCTGCATCACAGACAGGAGCGCCTGCAATGGTGTACTCAACGACGAACCTGGGTGCACGAATGGCAAAACATTTTTCGGACGAATCTAGGTTCTGTTTACAGCATCATGATGGTCGCATCCGCGTTTGGCGAAATCGCGGTGAACGCACATTGGAAGCGTGTATTCGCCACCGTCACACCCGGCGTGATGGTATGGGGTGCCATTGGTTACACGTCTCGGTCACCTCTTCTTCGTACTGACGCCACTTTGAACATTGGACGTCACGTTTCAGATGTGTTACGACCCGTGGCTCCACCCTTCATTCGATCCCTGCGAAACCCTACATTTCAGCAGGATAATGCACGTCTGCATGTTGCAGGTCCTGTACGGGCCTTTCTGGATACAGAAAACGTTAGACTGCTGCCCTGGCCAGCACATTCTCCAGATCTCTCACCAACTGAAAACGTGTGGTCAATGGCGGCCGAGCAACTGGTTCGTCACAATACGCCAGTCACTACTCTTGATCCCCGGTACCTGAGTGGAGAGCCGGCACGGTAGCTCAGCGTGTTCGGTCAGAGGGTTAGCAGCTCTCTGTAAGAAAAAAACTGAGTTAATGAATAAACGACGAACTGAAACGGGTGTCTTGCGACGTCCGCCCAAGCAGATGCAACGAACTGGAACGAACAAAATGAGATTTAAAAAAAAAGTGGTCAGCGCGACGGACTGTCAGTCCTAAGGGCCTGGGTTCGATTTCCGGCTGGGTCGGAGATTTTCTCCGCTCAGGGACTGGGTGTTGTGTTGTCCTAGTCATCATCATTTCGTCCCCAATGACGCGCAAGTCCTCGAAGTGGCGTCAAATCGAAAGACTTGCACCAGGTGAGCGGTCTACCCGCCGGGAGGCCCTCGTCACACGCCATTTTATTTTTTTTACTACTCTTGATGAACTGTCGTATCGAGTTGAAGCTGTATGGGCAGCTGTACCTGTACACCCCATCCAAGCTCTGACTCAATGCCCAGGCGTATCAAGGCCGTTATTACGGCCAGAGGTGGTTGTTCTGGGTACTGGTTTCTCAATATCTATGCACCCAAATTGCGTGTAAATGTAATCACAAGTCAGTTCTAGTATAATATATTTGTCCAATGAATACCCGTTTATCATCTGCATTTCTTCTTGGTGTAGCAATTTTAATGGCCAGTAGTGGGTATCATGTCGGACCGCCTTCTTCCCGGCGTAGTGCAGAAGCTCGACGTGGCATGCACTCAAAATGTCATTGAAAATTCCCTGCAGAAATACCGAGCCATGCTGCCTCTGTAGCCGAACATAATTGTGAAAGCGTTGCTGGTGCAGGATTTTGTCGACGAAGCGACCTCTCTATAATGTCCCATAAATGTTCGTTAGGATACCTATCGGGCATTCTTGGTGACGAAATTATTCACTCGAACTGTCCAGAATGTTTTTCACGCCAATCGCGAACAGTTGCGGCCTGGAGACATCGCGCATTGTTATCCATAAAAATTTCATTTCTCGTACGAAAAGCAGGTTGACTTTTGTCGACAGTATTACTCGATTCTCTCACAAAATAAAATTTAATTTCTGGTTAAGAAAATCTGTTGTATTTTATTTATAAAGTGGCTGAATATGAACTTTCATTAATACCTCAGAAACGAAGAGTATTCGGGAATACATACAAGTAGGCTTTGAGTCCTTTTTTCGTGCAACGAATTCAGCATAAAGTTTGTAAAAATATTTTTAATAAACGATAGAGAGAGGTAATGGGCTCAGAATAGTCATTGTGGGAGGTGATTGTAGCTAATTGTGTTTAGGTGAATACTATATGAAAATAGACGCCCGACTGTCTCGGATATTCTGATTTTCAGTTCTGCGACTCTGTACGTATTGAGAGAATAAGATTTCAGACGCATTAATTTTTTTCTTCAAGTTGACGATAGAATTATCTTTTCCTAGCGTCGAGTTGGTAGGAAGCTGCAGGAATTCGTCAGGAAGAGTTTATGTGGCGCACATGTGCGCATTTCTTCTCGTGTAACCGAGAAGTGCCCGTCCTGGCAGTAAAATCGTTAAGCGACTTAATTTGCCACTTAAGCATTCCGCCTAAAGCTGACGCTACGTCTCAGATGGACCGGCATTAGCAACGAGTGTGGGGCCTGATGTGGGTTGTCCTCTTCAAACAAGTTTGCCAGCAAGTTCTCCCTATAACTCGCTAAATTAAGATTGACGGTTAACACAACATGGAAATTGAAATTAATGAAAAAGATCTTTCGTAACGAGCGCGAGCGGAGTAGGCGGTAACTAGACGCCCGTCTGACACCCGCGCCCGTCGCCTTTCGTACCAGTGCTCCCTCCCCCCCCCCCCCCCCCCCCCCCAGCCACCTCACCATCTTTGTTCCACGCCACCTGTCCACTCCCGAGCATTTGCCGGTGCCCACTGGCCCTAAAACACCTGCAGGAGCAGTCGTCTTGCAAAAACACCTTAAATGGTGAATGAGCAATGACGAATGCATGATTGGCGAACAGCGTATTGGTATAAAAGCGACAGCGTGCATATCTAGTATGTTCCTAAACGCCGCGCATAGAAGCACGATTTCCCAGTGCTTATACTTCGGGTTCTGTTGATAATATACTGGTAGGATCAAGTGTTTTGGATAAGCCCTTGGGCTAGGGACCATTTGTATATCCAATAGAAGGATCAACTTAACCTCATTATCCTACAGTACTTGGTCAATGTATGAATATTACACACGTCCTCCTGCTTGGCCAAATGGGGCAAATCGATTGGTTCTTTTTGCATTTGATGTCTTGGTCTTGATGAGACTTACGGATGCACCATCAGTTGACCCGATAAAAGGGTTTTTTACTATGTTTTCTTCGTGGCCAGCGGACCAAAACCCAGCCGAGAATTCCAAGACGGCTATGCACAGCAAATGGTTGAAATTATTACGCTCTATTCCTAAGATCCCGACCTCGAACAACCTTGAAAATTTTCTTGATATCTTTATCAGTTTCCACACCTAAAATTCTGTATAAGGCTAAATGTAAGTAGTAAATAACCGCAGCAAATCGCTCAAATTTTAGCGGTATATTCTGTAGGCATTTATCTAGAAGAACCATCACCTAATTTTCAAAAATCTTTATCCGTTATAAACATCCAGAAATCTTGTTTTTTGGATATCAAAACCCAGTCGCGGCTTCCGAGAAGGCTATGCACAGCAAATGGCTGTAATTTTTACGATGTATTCCTAAGACCCCGGCCCCAAGCAGTCTTGAAAATTTTATCCCTTTCCGAGATACAGAGGTTCAAAGTTACCCCACTTTTTACACACAAAAAACTGTGTTGTGCCTTACGGCAGGTCTTGTCATGGGGGAAGCCTCGTCAGAGAGGTCCACCGCATGAGCGCATAGGTGGTTTCCCGTTGCCTTTCACTGCTGATGATGAAATGATAATGAGGACAACACAACACCCAGTCCCTGAGCGGAGAAAATCTCCGACCCAGCCGGGAATCGAACCCCGGGCCCCTTGGTGTGACAGACCGCCGCGCTGACCACTCAGCTATCGGGGCGGACTTAACATACAAAATATACACATAAAATCCGGCATGAGGGAAAACATGGTTTATAAAGTGAACGTAGCATGGAGAAATGTGCTGTAAAGTGTCTGCGTTGTTATCCGGGAACCCCATGTTGTAGTACTGGAACATATGCAACACTTTTTTGCACTTAAAATCCGGCCAGAGATGTAAAATTAGTTTTGAGTTATTTCAGTTTCACATAACTAAACTATATAAAGTTTACTGACCAATACATTTACTTCATATGAGTTATATGCCCTGCTGCAGTAGGGAAAAGAACGGAAGCATCGGAAAAATGTTCCTATCGGAGCAGCGAATATGTTCTTGTTTATTTAAAAGACTGACAAAAAAGCTGGCCCATTTTGCCTTCCTCTGCGCCTTTACAAATTTTTCACAAAAATTTTGGCATGCGAACATACGACGGTTGTCCAGAAAGTAAGTTCTGATCGGTCGCGAAATGGAAACCACTGGGAAGGTCCGGTAAAGCTTTGCACAGATGTGTCGGGCACTGTCTCTAGTATGCCCGTCGATCGTGTCGCGTCGCTCTTTCCAGTTTTGAGTGAACAGTGAGCAGGTAAAGATGCGTAGGAAATAGCGTCTCCCGCCAAGTTAAGGGCCTGGTTAGAGATTTCGCCTGTGTCATGCAGCCCACATAACAGAACTGTCGAGCAGTTCCTTCTTCATGCCAATTCTCGGCCGCACACTGCAGGGGCAATGAAGACGCTCCTGCAGAGTTTCCGATGAGAACTGCTTCATCACCCACAATACAGTCCATAATTGGCTCCCCCTGAGTCTCATCTCTGCTCACAACAACCGCTGGCTATGAAGACAAAATTTTTCCACAGACAGCGATCTGTAGACCAGTGCAGACAACTGGCCGAAAGCACAAGCGGCTGCTTTCTATGATGAGGATATTGCAAAGTTGATACAACACTACGACAAAATTCGAAGTTGGAGCTGCGACTACGTAGAGACTTAGGTGGAAGGTAAACCTAACTGTTGCAAATAAAACGTTTCTGGTTTTCACTGTGGTTTCCATTTCGCGACCAATCAGAAATTACCTTCTGGACAACCCTCGTATTCGCGTTCGGTTTTTTGTTTTGTGTTTTTTTTTTTTTTGTGCTGTGATAGAAGAAGACAGTGGCATTGGCAAAGGTGAGAAAATTGATAAATACTGGAGGATAGTAGACAGTGGTTGTGGTACAGAAAGAGCTAAGGAGACAAAATGGTTCAAATGACTCTGAGCACTATGGGACTTAACATCTGAGGTAATCAGTCGCCTAGAACTTAGAACTACTTAAACCTAACTAACCTAAGGACATCACACACATCCATGCCCGAGGCAGGATTCGAACCTGCGACCGTAGCGGTCGCGCTAAGGAGACAATGGGAGGGTGAGAGAAGTGGCAGTGGAACATACTCGACTGTGACAGAACAGCTCTGGGAACAGACTGAAGGAGACAGTACCTCTGTGAGAGGGCTAAAGTGAAGGGGGTAGTTGAAGTGGCTGAGGTCCAGTGGTAAAGAGAAACAGACTGTATGACAATGACAACAAGGAACAGAGAGATAGTGAGAAGAGACAGCAGCAGGAAGAAGAAAGAAGGAAGTATTGAGATATTGTCAGTTGGAGAGAGCAAGAGGGATACAGTGACGGTCAGAGCGAAGTGGACTGTGGCTGAGACACAGGAGACAATGACAGACGCAGAGAGACGATGACAATGGTTCAAATGGCTCTGAGCGCTATGGGACATAACATCTGAGGTCATCTGTCCCCTAGAAATTAGAACTACGTAAACCTAACTAACCTAAGGACATCACACACATCCATGCTCGAGGCAGGGTTCGAACCTGCGACCGTAGTAGTCACACGGTTCCAGAGTAAAGTGCCTAGAACCGCTCGGCGACCGTGGCCGGCCGATGACAATGGGTTGGACTGAATGAGTGAGTGAGAAAGGGCAACTGGGAGTGGCTGGGTATGAGCGACTTACAGCATGGACTAGTGGGTGTGAGTGAGTTACAGGTGGTGGAGCTTGTAGCAGTTTGAGGTAAGTTGCATGTTAAAAAAAAAGCGCGAATATGTTCGCATGCCAAAATTTTTGGGAAAATTTTTAAAGGTGCTGAGGAAGGTAGAACGAGACAGCTGGTAACCCACTTTCCAGTTAGTCTTTTGAAATAAACAGGAACATATTCGCAATTTTTGTGCTCCGATAGGAGCATTTCTCCACTGATCGATCCCTTATTATATCCTGACTGCGAAAGAACTCCGAAAAATCGTTGCGCTATTTAGCGCTTCAGGCTGGAGTGTGAGTAGCATGTGCTCGTACAGTTGTGCTCAGATTGCAACCTTACAAAGTGACGGTATTGCATCGACTGATCATTTCAGATTGTTGCTCGACAGCAGTTGACTATTAAAGTTCAAAGCCTGCCGCTATATTGCATTTTAACCTGTGACTTTGTAAGATGTCATGACACCGGTTGTAATGCCCTAAAACATTCTCCTTTGTATGAAATCTGACCCTTAAGTGAACAAAAAAAAAAAGTTGGGTAGGTGCGAGCAGGGTTCACGCACTGACTGTTGCGTACAAATGTAATGATGTATACAGACAGTTCAGTCATTCCGCGACTCGAGAATCTCTAACATTTTTGCCAGTTATCGACATTGATACTGGCAAGATATCGGTCGCAGAGACACCAAAATTTGAGAGAAAGTTTAAATTTCAATAATATAAATGTGACATAAAATCATGGAGGAAGTATCCACCTCCGGTATCTGAGTGATGCCAGCACGGTAGCTCAGCGTGTTCGGTCAGAGAGTAGGTTGATCTCTGTAATAAAAAACTGAGTAGAAGGATCAACAAACGAACTTGAACGGATCTCATGTAACGTCCGCAACGACCAAACACAACGATCAACAACGAACAACATGCGAAAACAAAGTGGTGAGTTCGACAGAATGTCAATCCTAAGGGCCCGGGCTCGATTCCCAGCTGGGTCGGAGATTTTCTCCGCTCAGGTACTGGGTGTTGTGTTGTCCTAATCATCTTCATTTCATCCCCAAGTCGCCGGAGTGGCGTCAAATGGAAAGACTTGCTTGCACCAGGTGAACGGTCCACCCGACGGGAGACCCGTCACACGAGATTTCCATTTTCCATGGAGGAGGCAGGTGACCATTATTACATTGGTCAGTAGTTCTCCATTCAGGGTGATTGGGTCGCAGTGGTAAAAGACAAACATCGGGCAACGAATGACTTTATTGCTCACGAGACGCGTCTCGGAATTTTTGCATCAGATATCCAGGAACGGACCGAGCGGGGTGGCGCAGTGGTTAGACACTGGACTCGCATTCGGGAGGACGACGGTTCAATCCCGCGTCCGGCCATCCTGATTTAGGTTTTCCGTGATTTCCCTAAATCACTCCAGGCAAATGCCGGGATGGTTCCTCTGAAAGGGCACGGCCGACTTCCTTCCCTACTCCGATGAGACCGATGACCACGCTGTCTGGTCTCCTTCCCCAAACCAACCAATCCAGGAACGATTACTGCACGTAGACATGGCGTTTGAAGTTTTATTTGAAACAAACATTCGCAGTCTAGTCCATTAGATGATGGATAAATTCCGAAACGCGTCATACGAGCAATAAAGTCATTCCTTGCCAGACGTTTGACTTTTACCATTGCGACCCGGTCAGCCTGTATGCAGCCCTGCTTATTACTTTAATTTCAAGTTTGACGTCGAATAACAAATAATAAAAGAAATATTTTTTCGTGTGATATAGTCACAAATTAATAGTTTTCGGTTTTTTTCTTTACTTGTATTGTGAAACATTATTTCTTGCTAAATTTCATGATTGTACAGCAACGTAAATTGCTCTTTAGACTTTGATGAGTATGTGGCAGAAATGACCGTATCTTTTGATTGCATTGACTTAGAAGCTAATGTTTGTTACACCGACATGAGACCAGAAACCTCAGTACATGACATAAATTTCAACTTAATACGTCCAATCGTTACTGAGGAAAAGGGTTTTTAACAGACGGACAACAAAGTGGCCCTATAACGGTCCCCGTGCTGGTAGTTTATTTAAGGAACTCGCCAAACAGCCGAACAAATTGAGAAGCTATTTTATTGTAGCAGTTTCGGCAATTCAATACGCCATCTTCAGGTACCACATGCAACTTTCAAAAATTGTCGACGTTGGCATACCAGGGCCATCTGTTTCAGGATGTCGTGAATTCTCACGTGCTTCCTTTGAACACGTGACTGGTAGCGAAAATAAATTAAATAACTTCTCAATTTGCACGGCTGTTTGGCGAATTTTATTGTTAAATATTTGAACAACCGCTGTCCCACGTCCACAATATATCAATAGAAACGTGCTGGCAGTTGTCTCCTCTTACACGACGCACCTTCTCACAAACAAACAACATTCAAATGTGATTTCTGAATAGGAAACGCTCTGCGTAATGTTTCCTTGAATAAATAGTGAAGGAGGCGTTTCACGTACCAGGTTTTTACGGGTGCGCTGTAATTGAGTACATTTCATGCCATTTTAAATTCAGCTTTGATGATGTTGCAGTTCTGATGGCCAACAGTGTAGGATAGTTACTATAACCACAGGCACCGATAATAATGTCAGACTCAGTGTGTTCTTACACCGTCTTGCATGAACTAACCTTAAGTTAACCAAGAATGATAACTTCTTTCCAGCTCATCTCTGATGCTGCGACCTTTGCAGTTTATTAACATGTTCCCACTGGTACTGAATTCAGATCTCTTGTTGGCCTGTGAAGATAACGTGCCATAAGAATGTGCTGTGGTACCCATACTTACGTAGACATCAGGCGACACATCTTTCCACACCCAACATTTTTCGGACATTGCGTTTTCTTCTGTACCTACAAAAGAAGAAGATAAATACGGCTTACGGAAAGATAACCTTAATAAAATACAGTAAACGAGCATTTTGTGGGAGTGTCATGCGTCCTATGCGTGAATGTAGTTGGTTCACGAGCTAGTGGTTTTTGTATTTTTAATGTGTTGTTAACTCATTGACTTTAGTCTGTCCTTTAATATCATCGTGGTGAATTTATATTTTATTAAGTAGTAGACCTGTGGAATGCGCTGTAGCCGCAGTCCGTGGTTTCAGTATGGGTGGTCACATCGCCTAACTGTTGTCACTATGTGAATTCAGTGTATTGTCTACTATCACTGTCATTATTTTACTATTTGCATACGTGGTAATTACTTAGATTGTTATCCGCAGCGTAGATTGCTATCCAAATGACTCAGCGATTGCCCACATTGTAACTATATTTCTCCATTTTTATGTAATATTTGCAATTTTAATAAGTCTACGAATATATCTGCAGATTTTATAAATTATAAAATATCGTTATATAGCAGCTTATCGTATAGCAAATTTTGTAAATTGCACCAAGTTGTAAAGCAGCTTCTGCGCAGGAGCGCTTGTACACGTGAAACGTAGTAAGGTCAATTTTTAGCTTCCGTTTCAATAACTAAAATAGTCTTCAGGAATCTTTTATCGACAGTTAATAGGAATCGTGCTTCAGTTAAAAAACAGTACACAAATATTTTTAAGTAAGAAATACGTGTATACACTAGCGCCACACGTCGGTACTAGTTATCAATTTTCTGGCCACTACCTGCCACCACCTACCAGCCTGAATTACACAGTAATGTGTGGTATGATATGCGAGCAGCTGACGAATTACTCCGTATATTGTAGTTTTAACCTTGACTTGCCGATGCAGCATTCATCTCGTCCCTTATACACCTGACAGTGTTTCAGGAGGAGTATTTATACAGCGGGTATATGGGACATGTAATGACCTTTTATGGAGATATTTTGAAACACAGTTTTGCTATTAAAATGCACCTGCTATTATAATTAATTTTATCTGTCTATATTTTTACATTGTATGAATGCATTCACAGTCCTGAATTTGGTAACCATGCTTACCGAAATTGGTAATCGACAGTAAGGGTTGTTTAAAAGCGATCGTGATTAAGAACTCTACCTTCTCTTAAGTAATCGTAGGTTGTCTCGTTAGTTTTTAGCTCTCCGAAAGAAGTTGCTGTTTTTTTATTCAGGTACTTATCGGAAGCTACGGTTTGGAATAGCGCGACGTAACAGAGTCGTAAGGCATGACACACAGCTGCCAGATGAATACGGTGTGCTGCACTTTTGTCACACACTACTTTGGTGCTAGTTACATCTTAGAACATTTCTGCACTGGGTGTGCGATCGTCTGTGTAAGCAGTAGAATGAGAGACGACCGTTAGATCAGTATTCATTCCGTTGGTGTACTGAAGGAATATCTGTGTTTCATTCTGAGCACCGCTGTATAGAGCAACAGGATCGCTCAAGATAAACAGAGATAAAAGATTACAAGCGAAATATCTGAGACAGGTACAGTAATCGGCATTCATTTAGTTTATTTACAGAGAATAAAGAAGATATAGAATTAAATGGAAATTCGTAATGTAGTTTTTCCTGAAACACGTCTGCAGTTCTTTTTACTGATTTGCTGGATGTAACGTCCTTTCGGTTTGTACTTATGTATACATTTCGTTCTCACAAGACAGTACTTCACTTGGGGTCAGAAAGAAATGTTGTTGTTGTGGTGGTGGTGGTGGTGGTGGTGGTGGTCTTCACTCCGAACTCTGGTCTGATGTAGCTTTGTAAGGTAAATTATTCTGTGCAAGTGTTTTCATCTTTGCAGAACTACAGCAACATAAATGCATTTGAACCTGCAGAAACTACAGAGCCGATTTCTTATCCACATAGCACTGTATGTCTCTATTGCTTTCCTGTATCTTAGTTCTCGATGGTGTGGTCTACGTTGTCCTAAACAGATGACTTAGAGTATACACTTCCATGAATCCCTATAAGGTTATGCAACGCACAAATAGTTGAACAATTACATTGGTTTTATTCACTTCACAATTTATTGAACTCTCCTACACCCGTAACTTGGATACTAACACAGAAAAAGAAAATTCTGTAGACCCTTTTTCCCAACATAATCTGTAAAATGTGACTTTTTTAGTTTCTTGTCTATGAGGCTCTGTTATTATGTGTTGTGTGAGGGGAACGGCTTCATGAATAGCAAAATAATAAGGAAATGTATCAAGGTAGTGGTGGACGATTTCCTTGGCCTCTAAGCTCTCCTAGACCCACAAGACTTACGTGTGGAGGCGTTTGATTGCTCTTGTGTATGGAACCTCACTTCAAAACGTACAGAACGTTCGGGTCCGCATTGTAGAACGCTGCAAAACATGCACGACACATCAGCGCATCAGGGATTCAGTGCGATAGCTGGTTGATGCGTCTGTTCTTGCTAACGAGGGAGTTTTTGAACATTTCACTCAGGAAAATGTTTCACACGGTGCTGATACTTTTTCTTGTGTGTTTCCCATGATTAATGCGAGTGTGAAGAGAAGTAGAAAGTGAGCCGCACATGACGAAAGAACATTTTCGGCCCCATGTCAGTACCATATTATCTTCCTCTACTTGTAAGGAATGTTCCCTGAAAGTTTGGCCATACCATTTTGTTACTCCGTGCATACTTCAATGGATGAAAAAAGAAATGGATTCGAGCTCAACTGAATGAGCAAAACATACGTGGCACAATAAAACAATACTGGAAAGAACTCATAAACCGTATGCCATATGCAAGAGTCATGAATATAAAGCAATATAAACCAAGAAGGTAGAGATCTTAAGAAGACTAATCAAGAGATGGCATGACAAGTTTTGAAGGAACGGACAAGAACGCCCAACCCCCTGATGTAGACGGTGGTGATGATGATGTGACGACTAAAACAGAATACAGTCATCGTCCGAAGAAGACATGGTTACTCTTTGATAACGCCGAATCACTATTTGCTTCAAGTCACACGCTTGTCACGCCACTGTAATGTAGCTCTCGTGCTGCATGTCACGTCACTTGTCACGCTACGTCGATGGGTTGCCCTGCCTAAGACCGATACGCCACCTGGTAGAGATAGCAGCGGTTGCATGTATTTACAAGCTGTGCCACATCGCCAACATAAAAATTCATTGAGCACAGCACGCATCAGTGATGACGTGTGCCGTACCCCTCGTCCGGGGAGGCAGCGTCCCCAACGTTAACGCCTATCGCCGTGTGGGTAATTATTATTTATCCAGTAGGAGGCCCCCGAATATTAGCCGGTGTAAGTTCGTATGTATGTATGTATGTATGTACGCCCTTGACGCTGGCTCAGGACTGCAGGAGGGCGCAGCTGTGCGGAGGGTGTTCGCGTATCACAAGCAGGGGGGGAGGTGGAGGTGGAGGGAAGCCGCGTGTTGAGAGGCCTCTCGCTCCCGCTCTCACACACGGGCCGTTTCCCCCATCGCGCTCAATTGCCCCGCTCTGTCCGCGGAGCTCCCCCCTCGGCTGCAATTCGATCCTTCCCGTGCTAACAGTGTTAGCACCATTAATGTCCACCCGCCACTGGCGACTCGCATTCAAAACTGGGATGCCCGGGGGCGCCGCGCGACGGCCGACCACCACCAGGCGTCAGCTGAGGCGCTCCGGAAGCCGTCCTCGCCGGGGGCGAGCCGCGCAACAGCTGCACTCTCCCTGTCTCTTCTCTCTGTCGGCGTCTGCTCGTAGTAAGCGTCGCGAAGCGTATCTTTCACTGAGCCAGATAAGCACGCTGCCGATGATCTCAGTACCGACTGTCCAGTCTGTAGATTAGCAGTGCACATTAAAACTGTCTGTCGGACCGGGACTCAGACGTGGAACCTACGGATTTCGCAGGCAAGTGCTCTACCGATTAACGTACCCATGCACGACTCGACCCGCCCTACCAGATTTGTTCCCGACAATATTTCCCTCACACGTTCCAAAACCGTATTGCTCCGTTGAGGTGCGAAGCTACGGGGGAGGGGGGGATGCTTAAGATGTAGTTGGGGTAGGATGTGTGGAGTGTCTATGAGGAAGATCTGAATGTTTGTGTTGCAGTAGGTGTGAGAAAGTACTTACATTAGGAAAGGCGAGGGGGCCAGAACTGTGACAGTGCTGCAATCGTGCCTAAGATTTGTGTAGTGAATATGCTGAAATACACTATGAGTGAGGGAGAGGGCTGTTCCTTGGCTTGCAGGAAGCGTTGCTACAGACGTCCAGAGTAGCCTGAGCCAACAAAATACACACATCGGAATATCAGACAAGCTGTGTGACTGGGTTGAAGAGTTTCTATGCAGTATAGCCTTAGCCAAGGATACCCGACATCGGAATATCAGACTAGCTGTGTGACTGGACTGAAGAGTTCTTAATGGAAAGAAAGCTTCAGATGTAAAACAAGGTAAGTTTTCCACTGGAATTATGGATTTGTGATCATCCATTACTAGTATGACACCATGAATATATGATCAGAAGTATGTGGGCACCCCTACGTAATGCGGAAATGATCACTCGATGCCACGAGTGGCGTGCCCGCCATTATAAAAGGTGTGTGGGGGGGGGGGGGGGAGGAGGAGGAGGAGGAGGAGGACGTGGGTATTGTGTTGTCAGTAGAGAGGCACTAACAGCAGAACGTGTCGGTCAGGAAAAGTTAGTGACTTTAAACGTGGACTAGTCATTAGGTGTGACTCGAATAACGAATCCGTCAGGGATATTTCAACCGTTCTAATGCGGCCAAAGTGGACTGTTAGTGATTTGATTGCAAAGTCGAAGCACAGAGGAACAGTCACAGCTAAACCAAGATCTGGTAGACGACATGTACTGACGAACAGGAAGCGTCGAGGATTGCGGAGAGGGATAGTAAAAAATCGCAAGAGATGAGAGGAAGGAATCACTTCTGACTTCTAAAGTGCTACAAACAGTCCAGATAGTACAATGACTGTGCGGAGATACTCAAGAGGCATGGGGTACAACGGTCGAGCAGCTCCTTATGAGCCACATATTTCTGTAGTCGGTGCTACGCAACACTTCAGTTGGTGTAAAGAGCGGAGCCATTGTAGATGACTGGAAAGGGGTGTTTCGGAGTGATGACTCGCTCTATACCCTGTGGAAACTATTGGAAGGATTCGGATTTGGCGAATGCGTGGAGAACGTCACTTGTCATCGTATGTAGTGTCAACAGTGCGGAGGAGGAGGTATCACAGTAAGTGCGTATTTTCGTGGTTAGGGCGTGGCCCTCTCGTTGCGCTTTAAAAAAATAAATTAAAAAAAACCGCTAAATGTGGAAGATGTTACAGTATTGTGTACTTCTTACAGCAGAACAACACTTCGGAGAGGATGGTTGTTTGTATGCATATGACATTTCAACCTGATATAAAGCTGTATCTACGAGACAATGGGTAACAGCAATAACATTCCTGAAATGGACTAGCGTGCCGAAAGTCCCGACCCCAAACCAAAGAGACACCTTTGGGATGAGTCAGAACGTCGAATTTGCTGCAGAATGTTGCGTCCAACATCTCTGATCTTCAAAAAAATGGTTCAGATGGGTCTAAGCACTATGGAACTTAACATCTGACGTCATCAGTCCGCTAGAACTTAGAACTACTTAAACCTAACTAACCTAAGTACATTACACACATCCATGCCCGAGGCAGGATTCGAACCTGCGACCGTAGCAGCAGCGCTGTTCCGGACTGAAGCGCCTAGAACCGCTCGGTCACAACGACCGGCCACTGATCACCTCTTGAACACAATCACAGCACGCAACGAATCGCAGGCTGTGGTGCGAGCTTTTGGGCCCATAGATTAAAGTTAGTATAGCCAGAAGAGTTCAACAAGGAGTGCTACTAAGATTAACGGGCGCCTATTCACTATACCGCATGACACATTGTTAGCAACTCTGGGAATATGTTCACTGGATTTGGGGGATTAGAAGAAGGGGAGCATTTTAATGGTTAAAGAGAGACAATGAAATGGAAGTACGAATGATACTTGTAACTGAGACCACTACAGTCGCATGTGGCAACTGTGGCACGATGAATGGGACTCTTCAGGCACCGGAAGGAGGACATACAAATTTATCGTTAAAATCAGGAAGAGATTGAAAAAATGCTTCAAATGGCTCTGAACACTATGGGACTTAACATCTGAGGTCATCAGTCCCCTACAACTTAGAACTACTTAAACCTAACTAACCTAAGGACATCACAAATATCCATTCCCGAAGCAAGATTCGAACCTGCGACCGTAGCGGTCGCGCGGTTCCAGACTGAAGCGCCTAGAACCGCACGGCCACAGCGGCTGGCTAGGAAGAGATTCAAAATGAAATTTCTTCAGCCGCCGAATGGACTGATCATGGTCCGTTCGCTACGCACCTGTACAAAATGGAAAGGCAGACTGATCATATCATAGTTGCGGCTGCGGAAATTTGGGCACTCCTCTAACACACACTGTTGGGCTGAGTTCCCCACGAAGATGTAGCGCATGATGGTCCTCAGGCATTAAGGACGCTGGATCCCAGAGCAGCCCTGAGGAACAAATCAGCCTGGCACATCTTGGACGATACTGCATTCGCAGTATCGAGGAAGGTCAAGGAAGACTTCGCACGGCAGTTTGCTGCCACCCCAGCTAGACGAGATACTTTACAGATGGGGAAAAGACAGCTGAGGTCGGCGACCAATGAATGAAATGGTTTTTCAAGAATCTACTCTACACTGATGAAAGGTATCACGAAATTGTGAATTCTAAGACGTTACAATGAAACGTGGAATCGCTTGTAAAGTGCAAACGCTGCGGATGTGCTGCGTTAAGCCCAGGAATCCAGCGGACAATGGATATTGATTGGGGCAGTATGAGGGCGGATCGAGCGACGGAATGAAATACGAACAATTTAGATTTATCTTAAAAAATGAACGTAAACAGGACAGAATCTGTAACACTAAAGTAATATGAATAGCTTGGTGAGTGGTTAATGGTTTCTTAATTTTAGTCTTGTAGTGGTAGTGAATAATTGCAGCTGTAGCATTTTTGTTGAATTAATATTTTTAAGCACCAGTAACAATTAATAAATTCACTGATGAGGCATAACAATATGATCACTGCTCACCGCGAGTTGGACGCCGCCTGGTGGCGTTGCGGGCAAGTAACGCGGTCACAAAAGTATGTAAGCCGAGCAGACACAGATAGGGGATTGCCCTAGCGAAAATACGGACTGCAGAGGCGGAAATCCATTGAGACAAGCGACTATGACAAAGGGTAGATTATTATTACGCAGAGCCTGTGAATGAGTATCTCGAAAACGGCAAAGCTGGCCGAATGTTCACGTGCTACTGTCGTGGGCATCTACGGAAAGAGGTAGAAGGACAGTGTAACTACCGCTAGGCGCTAAATGGTTGGACGTAGACGACTCTTCACAGAACATGGGGTTCGCAGACACGTGTGCGCTTCAAAGCAGGACAAATGGTGCCTGTGGCATCTCTGCCAAAAGAGCACAATGTTGGTACACGCACAAGTGTTTCGGAACACACCGTTTGTCGTACATGGATGAATATGGAGTTCCGCAGCAGACCACGCCTAAATGTTCACATGTTGACCCAATGATGTCGTCAGTTACCACTGCAGTGTTCACGGGACCTTCGGTTCAAAAATGGCTCTGAGCACTATGGGACTTAACATCTATGGTCATCAGTCCCCTAGAACTTAGAACTACTTAAACCTGACTAACCTAAGGACATCACACAACACCCAGCCATCACGAGGCAGAGAAAATCCCTGACCCCGCCGGGAATCGAACCCGGGAACCCGGGCGTGGGAAGCGAGAACGCTACCGCACAACCACGAGATGCGGGCTCACGGGACCTTCGGAATTCCACCGTCGATTAATGGAAACGTGTCGGTTCTGCGAATGTACGAATGTGTGTGAATTCCTAAGGGACCAAACTGCTGAAGTCATCGGTCCCTAGACTTACACGCTACTTAAACTAAGTTATGCTACGAACAACACATACTACCCATACCCGAGGGAGGACTAAAGCCTCCGGCAGGGGAAGCCGCGCAATCAGCCATTCCGCGCAGCTCGGCTCTTCGGGTGAATCACAGCCCCTTTTTGCTACATTAGGTAGCTAATCGTATCCGCAAACACCGTCATCGAGGTGATCGTCGGCTCGAAACGTGCACAGCTCTACGGACGCAGGCTGGTGGGAGCAGAAATATGCTGTGGGAGACAATCTCCTGCGATTGCGAGGGACCTGTAATACTAGTCGACGACACACTGGCAGCTGCGGAACACCTGCGTCGCATCATGGTTTATGTCTTCCCCGACGGCCATGTTATATTGCAACAAAGTAACTGTCCGTGTCTCGCAGCCAGGACCGTGGTGTAGTGGTTTGAGGAGCGTTATAGTGAACTCACGTTCATGTCTCGGTGACTAAATTCGCCTGATGTGGATTCTATGGAACCCTTCTCGATCTCTATCGGGCGCCATCACCTCGTACGCAAATTAGCGGGTCTCCATTACGTGAATTACACGGCCTTCGAGTAGACAGCTAATGCAAGTTACCTCCACAAATCTGTCAATTAACTGTCTGATCCCTGATACACAGAATAAGCGATGTATTTCGTTGCAAAAATGGACAAACTACTACACTACTGGTCATTAAAATTGATACACCAAGAAGAAATGCAGATGATAAACGGGTATTCATTGGACAAATATATTATACTATAACTGACATTTGATTACATTTTCACGCAATTCGGGTGCATAGATCCTGAGAAATCGGTACCCAGAACAACCAACACTGGCCGTAATAACGACCTTGATACGCCTGGGCATTGAGTCAAACAGAGCTTGGGTGGCGTGTACAGGTACAGCTGCCCGTGCAGCTTCAAGACGGTACCACAGTTCATCAAGACTGGGTTATAGTGACGAGCCAGTTGCTCGGCCACCATTAACCAGACGTTTTCAATTGGTGAGAGAGCTGGAGAATCTGCTGGCCACGACAGCAGTCGAACATTTTCTGTATCCAGAAAGGC
Source organism: Schistocerca americana (assembly GCF_021461395.2). Classification (NCBI taxonomy): domain Eukaryota; kingdom Metazoa; phylum Arthropoda; class Insecta; order Orthoptera; family Acrididae; genus Schistocerca; species Schistocerca americana. Next base: position 859,839,598 of record NC_060120.1, read on the forward strand.
CCGTACAGGACCAGCAACGTGCGGTCGTGCATTATCTTGCTGAAATGTAGGGTTTTGCAGGGATCGAATGAAGGGTAGAGCTACGGGTCGTAACACATCTGAAATGTAAGTCCATTGTTCAAAGTGCCGTCAATACGAACAAGAGGTGACCGAGACGTGCAACCAATGGCTCCCCATACCATCTCGCCGCGTGATACGCCAGTATGGCGATGACGAATACACGCTTTCCATGTGCGTTCACCGCGATGTTGCCAAACAAGGGTGCGACCATCATGATGCTGTAAACAGAAGCTCGATTGATCCAAAAAATGACGTTCTGCCATTCGTGCACCCAGGTTCGTCGTTGGGTACACCATCGCAGGCGCTGCTGTCTGTGATGCAGCGTCAAGGGTAGCCACAGCCATGGTGTCCGAGCTGGCAGTCCATGCTGCTAGTCCATGCTGCTGCAAACGTCGTCGAACTGTTCGTGCAGATGGTTGTTGTCTTGCAAACGTCTACATCTGTTGACTCAGGGATCGAGACGTGGCTGCACCGACCGATTCCATATTCTGCTAACAGTCATTGGATCGCGACCAACGCGAGCAGCAATGTCGCGATACGAAAAACCGCAATCGCGATAGGCTACAATCCGACCTTTATCAGAGTCGGAAACGTGATGGTACGCGTTTCTCCTCCTTACACGAGGCATCACAACAACGTTTCACCAGGCAGCGCCGGTCAACTGCTGTTTGTGTATGAGAAATCGTTTGGAAACTTTCCTCATGTCAGCACGTTGTAGGTGTCGCCACCGGCGCGAACGTTGTGTGAATGATCTGAAAAGCTAATCATTTGCATCTCATAGCATCTTCTTCCTGTCGGTTAAATTTCGCGTCTGTAGCACTTCATCTTCGTGATGTAGCAATTTTAATGGCCAGTAGTGTATTATGCAGGTGGTCATAATGTTTTGGTTCGTCAGTAAACATTTACTACTATCCACAAAAATGTGACTGTATGGCCTGTGTTAGCTTTCTAGGCAACAGACTGCAATGCGTACATAAATAAACAGTCAGTACCTTGTCTTGCTTCGGTTTTGAGAAAGAATGCGGTGCCATCCCCCACGGAGCTTCAGGCACCTCATTGGTAGTGTCGCCAGCAGAGTTCAAGCCGGTTCAAAGGCAGGGGTGGAGACCCCCCGTATTAATGTCCACTAATAGGTTTACAGTATAGTTTTGATCAAATAGTGTCTGTTGCTTTTTACGCCCTTCTGCAAATTCGTCGTTTAACACAGATGTTGAAAACATCGATGTTTTTGAAGGCGATTACTGTCGGCCATCGATGTTCACGCGTCGATGATGAAATCGTAATCACCGTCGATGATTTACCGGCACCGCACGTCGCCGCAGTGAAGTGCGGAGGAGACAAGCGGAGAGGAGACGGCGCTGCGTGCCGGGGTGCCCACGCGGCGGCGTGGTGGCTGGAGCGCGCCGCGCTGGACGGTGTGGGGGTTCGTTAATACAATTAGGCGCCCCCAGCCGCCAGGATGTGGGCCATTAGGGGCCGCGGCGGGCCGCCACCCACGCACGCCCCGTGCCCGGGACGCCTAGGTGGCGCTCGCGATCCCAGGAGTACCCGCCGCCATCGCGCTACACCCCTCAGGCCTGCGGCGAGACTACTCGAATCCGTATGCGAGTACTCAACTGCATTCTGGACTTCTCGGCCGAAAAACACCGCTTCACGTGGGGATGCTGTTACACCTTCTCTGCAAATTCACCCCTCACCGCGAGACACTTCACTCTGCTACCGATGACATATCGGAGCCCTCGGGTATACCGTTTATAATTGATGATGATGATGATGATGAAGTCCAGTACTCCTTAACAGAGATGCGGGGGACCCGCACCGCCGTACTAGGCAAGGTCCTAGCGAAGGTTGTTTGCCATTGCCTTCCTCCGATCGTAATGAGGATGAATGATGATGATGAAGACGACACAACACACCATCTCGAGGTAGGAAAAATCCCTGACCCCGCCGGGAATCGAACCCGGAACCCCGTGGTCGGGAAGCGAGAACGCTACAGCGAGACCACGCGCTGCGGACCGTTTATAATTAAAGTGAAGCTATTCACAGTCTTCCAATGTGGGCTGAAATAATCGTAAAACAGAGAAACTTGGTAGATATTCTAATTCGTTAATGCGGAACCATTTAGGTGGGGGAAAAAAATTAGTTCCAAATTTGGCCACCAGCCACAAATCTGGCTTAGTTAATGCAACAGCACTAGAGTCGACTACATGCCGTATCCGTAAAACGACTTGATCAACAGTTGCTCGTAGTGGTTCTGGTGGAATCTGAGAAACGTATCAGATAAGGTAGAGACCGCACGTGTCCCTGGTAAACGCTTTCATTTAGATATCCTCACAGATAAAAGGTGCATGGATTCAGATCAGGTGATTTTGTAGGCCATGCATCTGGGAATCTTCTGGAGTAAAGAAGTTCGTCGAAGGTTGCAATAAACATATCTTTCACTGTGCGAGCGACGTGAGATGGTGTCACATCTTGCATGAAGTCCGCCCCCGGTAGCTGAGTGGTCAGCGCGACAGAATATCAATCTTAAGGGCTCGAGGCCGATTCCCGGCTGGGTCGGAGATTTTCTCCGCTCAGGGACTGGGTGTTGTGTTGTCCTAATCACCATCACTTCGTCTCCATTGACGCGCAAGTCGCCGAAGTGGCGTCAAATCGAAAGACTTGCACCCGGCGAACCGTCTACCCGACGGGAGGCCCTATCGCACGATATTTACATTTATCTTGCATGACAACTGTGGTTCCCACACAGCGTAACTCTTCCAATGCAAGAATACATGCTGTACAAAGAGGTCTCCATAACGTGCAGACGTAACGGAACTTTTGACAGGTCCTCTGGATGTTTTCACTTCAAAGAAGAACGGATCGAGATTAACGGTGCTTGTCAATTCACACCACACAGTCACATACGGCAAGTGTAATGGTTCTTTGTGCACAGCAGATGGTTTAACGGTAATCCAAATTCGGCAGTTTGTATACTGACTGCACCTTCTAGTGTAAAATGTGGCCCATAACACCATAGAATATTGCCCGGTCTTAAGTCATCAACTTCCATCCAGGCCAGAAACCGAAGAGCAAATTCAGAACGTTCCTGCATACCATGAGGTTTCAACTGATGCACCGTTTGGATGTTGTACGGGTATCAGTGTAAAATAGACCGCAAAACTTTCCGTAGTCCTGACCATCGCATGGACGATTCCTGTGGCACTGTACTAGCAGTGCTACTACTCAAGTCACATGCTGTATGTTTCTTTCTTCTTTTCGTGAGACTAGGGCCTCCCGTCGGGTAGACCGTTCGCCGGGTGCAAGTCTTTCGATTTGACGCCACTTCGTCCGCAGCTCGTGGTCGTGCGGTAGCGTTCTCGCTTCCCACGCCCAGGTTCCCGGGTTCGATTCCCGGCGGGGTCAGGGATTTTCTCTGCCTCGTGATGACTGGGTATTGTGTGATGTCCTTAGGTTAGTTAGGTTTAAGTAGTTCTAAGCTCTAGGGGACTGATGACCATAGCTGTTAAGTCCCATAGTGCTCAGAGCTATTTGAACCATTTTTGACGCCACTTCGGCGACTTGCGCGTCAATGGGGATGAAATGATGATGATTAGGACAACACAACACCCAGTCCCTGAACGGAGAAAATCTCCGACCCAGCCGGGAAGCGAACCTGGGCCCATCGGTTCAATAATAATAAAGCGATGGAAAGACATTTTTTTCTTCATACTCTTCAAAATGGTTCAAATGGCTCTGAGCACTATGGGGCTTAACATCTGAGGTCATCAGTCCCCTAGACTTAGAACTACTTAAACCTAACTAACCTAAGGACATCACACACATCCATGCTCGAGGCAGGATTCGAACCTGTGATCGTAGCAGCAACGCGGTTCCGGACTGAAGCGCCTAGAACCGCTCAGCCACAACGGCCGGCTCTTCATACTCTAGTGGCGTTTTCTGAGATATTCTGGTTTTGGTTCGCTTGCAAAGTCCATGGCGCTTCTAAATCTGTTTCACCATCTAACTCCACCCTTAAAGTCTGTTAAGTTTCACTGTATCGCCAGCTTACGGGAGTGTATTTGAATCACTTTTTTATTCATTCCAATGCCATTTTGACAGTGAATCCATTTCAGTACGTTATGTTCTAGTTATAGCCATTTTGCATTTAGTCCTCTGTTTGCACGTTTAGTCTTCCTTAGTTCTTTCAGTTCTTTACTATCACACCAATCGCGAAATGTTTTTACTGTTGGTGGAGGACCGAATGCCACGCAGCTGCTCTGTTCCCATGTTCTTCTGCATGTGCTCTACTTGCAATTTATAGCCGGCATATTATGAATAGCACTCCGTCTTCAGTCCACGAGTGGCCTACCGGGACCATCCGACCGCCGTGTCATCCTCGGTGGAGGATGCGGGTAGGAGGGGCGTAGGGTCAGCATACCGCTCTGCCGGTCGGAAAATGGTATTCTCGACCGAAGCCGCTACTATTCAGTAGAGTAGCTCTTCAATTGGCATCACGAGGCTGAGTGCACCCCGAAAAATGGCAACAGCGCATGGCGGCCTGGATGGTCACCCATCCAAGTGCCGTCCACGCCCGACAGCGCTTAACTTCGGTGATCTCACGGGAGCCGGTGTTACCACTGCGGCAAGGCCGTTGCCATCTTATGAATAACTTTTATTTTTCTCCATTACGGAACTAGCTACTAACAAATTGTACTGACAGCGATAACACAAATCGCTTTTAAATGAAGTTCACTGGCACCGTAGGCTGCAAAGACCCATAACATGCCAGACAGTGTTCTGGGTTTGTGATGGCGGGGCGAGAGGGAACCAGTGTAAGCAAGCTTGTGAATCCCCGCAATTTATGTTCGACGTATCGGTGCACTGCTGCTGCCATCCATTTTTTCCAGATAGAGAAAGGTTTCTTGCAACATCGAATATACGGTAATTTTTAAGACTGACGGAAATTTTAAATCAAACAGTGGACATTTTTATATTAATTTCGAGTATAAGACACACCTGAAATTTGGAGGCAAGTTTTCGGTTCGGTTCTTTGGGGAAGGAGACCAGAAGCGAGGTCATCGGTCTCATCGGATTAGGGAAGGACGGGGAAGGAAGTCGGCCGTGCCCTTCCAAAGGAACCATTCCGGCATTTGCCTGGAGCGATTTAGGGAAATCACGGAAAACCTAAATCAGGATGGCCGGACGCGGGCTTGAACCGTCGTCCTCCCGAATGCGAGTCCAGTGTCTAACCACTGCGCCACCTCGCTCGGTAAGTTTTCGGAGAAAAAAGTGCGTCTTATAGTCCGAAAAGTACGGTACTCCTCACCACGCAACGTACTGTCGTTTGCGGCGCGTGTGTGCAAATGTAGACGGAGGCTTAATCTGACAACTACAAAAGGGCTCTCAGCACAGTGTGAGCGCGGCTGGTTGCAGGGAGAGTACCACCGCGTCGCGCCGACACGCAATCACAGCTGCCGTAAGCCGGCCAGCAATTCCGCGTCACGGCCGATACCGCGCTAGCTAATCCCACGATCGCGCCTCTAATACCGTAATTGCCGCTAACTGACGAATCAAAATGTCGCCGCCGCCCGCTCGGTGACACGGCCAGCACTCGCTAATTAGTTTCGCTGATCCTCAGGTTTGACACCGATCACAAGCACACATGCACATCTCCAACACATCTACATCCTTTCACCCCCACCCCACACAAGCACACACCTGTAAACCCCTAACTCCCTCACACACCGCAGCACCCAATAACAGATCACTTTACGAGCGGTAAATGAGATAACTCTGCATGACGTTAAAAACTTTGATTTTATAAAGTTTTTCATTTCGCGTGATCCGGAACCGTTTTACCGTGGCAAAAGCGGCGAGCCGCTTTTTAAGCTACCTATAAATCATTTATAGCTTTCCTGTGGAAGCAGAACCAAACTGTTATCGGCGTCCCTTTTTTAAACATCTGTTTGAGTTTCGAGCCCGCTTCCGCAGCCGAGGTCCCTAACACACGCTTGAGCGTTAGCACTCGATTCGAACGTGTGCCGGTTCGAATCCTAGTGTGGAAAATTTTTGGTTCGAGTGTTTAGCCGGCAAGGGAGAAGCGGTGGTGGTTGAAGTTACGAATCAACAAAGTTGGCGCCGAAGCCGTGAATTAAACCCCGAACATCCCCAGACGTGGGTACGTAATGACCCCAGTCCGGCGTCGAGGGTTCGGTTCTGGGTAGTGAGGTCACACTTTACTACACTACTGGCCATTAAAATTGCTGCACCACGAAGATGACGTGCTACAGACGAGAAATTTAACCGACAGGAAGAAGATGCTGTGATATGCAAATGATTAGCTTTTCAGAGCATTCACACAAGGTTGGCGCCGGTGGCGACACCTACAACGTGCTGACATGAGGAAAGTTTCCAAACGATTTCTCATACACAAACAGCAGTTGATCGTCGTTGCCTGGTGAAACGTGTTGTTATGCCTCGTGAAAGGAGGAGAAATGCGTACCATCACGTTTCCGACTTTGATAAAGATCGGATTGTAGCCTATCGCGATTGCGGTTTATCGTATCGCGATATTGCTGCTCGCGTTGGTCGAGATCCAATGACTGTTGCAGAATATGGAATCGGTGGGTTCAAGAGGCTAATACGGAACGCCGTGCTGGATCCCAACGGCCTCGCATCACTAGAAGTCGACATGACAGGCATCTTGTCCGCATGGCTCTAACGGATCTTGCAGCCACGTCTCGATCCCTGAGTCAACAGATGGGGGCGTTTGCAAGACAACATGCGGCAGCATGCACTATCACGTCGGAGACCATGGCTGCAGTTACCCTTGACGCTGCATTACAGACTGGAGCGTCTGCGATGTTTACTCAACGACGAACCTGGGTGCACAAATGGCAAAACGTCATTTTTCGGATGAATCCAGGTTTTGTTTACAGCATCATGATGATCGCATACGTGTTTGGCGACATCGCGGTGAACGCACATTGGAAGCGTGTATTCGTCATCGCCATACAGGCGTATCACCCGGGGTGATGGTATGGGGTGCCATTGGTTACACGTCTCGGTCACCTCTTGGTCGCATTGACGGCACTTTGAACAGTGGACGTTACATTTCAGATGTGTTACGACCCGTGGCTCTACCCTTCATTCGATCCCTGCGAAACCCTACATTTTAGCAGGTTAATGCACGACCGGATGTTGCAGGTCCTGTACGGGCCTTTCTGGATTCAGAAAATGTTCGACTGCTGCCCTGGACAGCACATTCTCCAGATCTCTCCCAACTGAAAACTTCTGGTCAATGGTGGCCGAGCAACTGGCTCGTCACAATACGCCAATCACTACTCTTGATGAACTGTGGTATCGCGTTGAAGGTGCATGGGCAGCTGTACCTGTATACGCCATCCAAGCTCTGTTTGACTCAATGTCCAGGCGTATCAAGGCCGTTATTACGGCCAGAGGTGGTTGAGCTGGGTACTGATTTCTGAGGATCTATGCACCCAATTTGCTTGAAAATGTAATCACATGCCAGTTCTAGTATAATATTTGTCCAATGAATACCCGTTTATCATGTGCATTTCTTCTTGGTGTAGGAATTTTAATGGCCTGTAGTGTATGTTCCTCTACTTCCCTCGTCCCCTCCAGATACACTACATATAAATTATTTTTATGGTACCGCGGTGGTGTATTATATTAAGAGGGGGGTTTGAAAAGTTCTTGCAAAGTCGGAGAGATGGCACCACCGGCGCGTATCTCTGTCATGTTTAGTTAGTAGCATCTTTGGAAAGAACGCACACCAAGTTTCAGCCATATTGGTCTATTTCTTTGTTTGGCATTCGTGTGAATCAAGGAAGTCGAGCGATTGTCAAAAAATGGACGAAAAAGAATTTCGTGTGGTGATTAAAAATTACTTTCTGAAATGCAAAACGCCTCAGAAGGCTAAAGAGAAGCTTGATGAACATTACGGTGACTCTGCACCTTCGATTAGAACAGTTTATAAGTGGTCTCAAAATTTTCGGAGTGGCCATATGGGCACAAGTCATGCTGAACGTTCTGGACTCCCTGTGGAGGTTACGACTTCAGAAATCATTGATAAAATCCATGGTATGGTGATGGATGACAGTAGATTTAAGGTGCGTGAGATTGCTAGTGCTGTGGGCATCTCGAATGAATGGGTACATAATATTTTGCGTAAAAATTGGACATGAGAAAGCTAGCCGCAAGATGAGTTCCGCGATTGCTCACGCTTGACCAAAAAGGAATCGTGTGAAGTGTTGCAAGGATGGTTTGCAATGGTTCAGAAAGAATCCGCAGGACTTTAAGTGTCGTTTCGTCAGTGTGGATGAAACATGGATACATTACTATACTCCTGAGACCAAAGGACAATCTAAACACTGGGTTACCAAGCGAGAGTCTGCACCAAGAAAGGCAAAGACCAGTCCTTCTGCCGGAAATGTTATGGCGACTGTCTTTTGAGATTCGCAAGGGATAATCCTCATCAACTATCTGGAAAAGGGTAAAACTATTACAGATGAATATTATTCATCGTTATTGGACCGTCTGAAAACCGATTTGCAATAAAAACGCTGGCGATTGGACCGCAAAAGTCATTTTCCATCACGATAATGCACCAGTACACAACTCAGCAGTTGTGGTCGCAAAATTAATGGAAATAGGATTCTAACTCGTTTCACATCCCCTCTATTCTCCAGACTTGGCTCCCTTGGACAATTATTTGTTCCCCAATTTGAAGAAATGGCTGGCGAGACAAATATTTTATTCAAACAAGGAGGTGATTGCAGCAACTAATAGCTATTTTGCAGACTCGGACATTTTCTATTATTCGGAAGGGCTCGACATATTAGAATAGCGTTGGACGAAGTGAATAAGTCTAAAAGAAGACTGTCGAAAAATAAAAAAATGTTTACTTGAAACACGTAAGTAGTTTTTATTTTTGCACGGACTTTTCAAACGCCCCTCATAGTTTAATAATAATAAATTGCTTACAGCAGTGCTTACTACACTCATGTTCAGAAAAAACAGAACACCTTTAACTACTAGAGATCGGACGTTAATATTCACAGGACATGTAAATTAGCATGTTCTGCAGAAATGATTAGCATTTGAACCATGTCGGCCCGCGGGTTCAAGGTCAACATCGATATCGCGGCGCAACACCACCTACGGGTAAAATGTGCCTACAGCTCTCGTTGTCGCTACATACCGAAGGTAATGAATCAGAGTGACTTGAGTAGACGTGCAGACCGTTTCGGAGAGGTATGAGCGAAACGTTCCTTCAAACCAGGGAGTTGGCGCATTATTGGCATGAGAGAACGTGATGCATACATCCGGGAAATTCTGTTCGTGTTGGACGAAGGCCGGCCGGGGTGGCCGAGCGGGTCTGGCGCTTCAGTCTGGAACCGCGCGACCGCTACGGCCGCAGGCTCGAATCCTGCCTCGGGCATGGACGTGTGTGATATCCTTAGGTTAGTTAGGTTTAAATAGTTCTAAGTCTAGGGGACTGATGACCTCAGAAGTTTAGTCCCATAGTGCTCAGAGCCCTACTAGGCAATAGAACCCAGGCTGAATCCAGCTGACTGAAATGCTAATCGTTTCTGCAGAACATACTAATGTATATGACCTGTGAACATGAACGTCCTATCTCCAGTCGCCAAGTTGTTCTATTTTTTCTGAACATGAGTGCACTTCTCTTTACCATAAATTCCAGGAAGAAGCATTTCAGAGAAATACGTCATTTCAAAAGCGTTCGACCGAAAATTAGAAATATACACCTTACACGCATACAATTGATTTTAGGACTGTAGCAACAACAAACTTTGACAACTTGGACATTGCAAGATTTTTTTTTGTTTTTTTTTAAATTTATTTCTTTATTTCTTTATTTATTTAGTTATTGAGCAATCAGACTTACGGCTGGTTCGATACGGCCCAGCACGAATTACTTTTTATCCTGTTCAGTTCCCTCTAACACCATGGAGGGTATTCCAGGATACCTTTAACATAAGTCGTATCATCCTGTCCTCCTTCTTATCAGTGTTTCCCATTCGTTGTTTTCTGTGCAGAACCTCCTTATTCTCTACCTCATCAGTCCGCATCATTATGCAGCACGATATTTCAAACGCCCCGATTCTCTTGTCTTCCGGTTTTCCCTCGTCCCAAGAAGCAGTAGCAAGCAATGCTGTGCTCCAAACTTAAATAATTAGAAATTTCTTCCTCAAATTATGGCCAATGGTTGAGCAGTCTTTTCGTGACCAGGAATGTCCTGTTTGCCTGTGCTAATCTACTTTTTATGTCCTCTTTGCTTCATCCATAACGCATTATTTTGCTCCAGAGGTAGAACAATTCCTTAACTTAGTCTACTTCGCAGTTCCCAATTTTGATATATTAATCACTAATCTTATTTCTACTACTTCTAATTATTTTCGTCTTTCTTCTGTTTACTCTCAGTCCATATTTTGTACTCGTCAGACTGTTGATTCCATTCAAAAAATCCTGTAATTCTTCACCTTCTCTGAGAACAGCAATATCGTCATCGAATCTGGTCATTTTACCCTTAATTTTTATCTCACTTTTGAAACTTTCTTTTATTTCTGTCACGGCTTCCTCAATATGTAGATTGAACAGTAGATGCGAAAGACTACACCCCTGTCTTGCACACTTTTTAATTTGTACCCTTCTTGGTCTTACATTGTAATTTTTCTGTCTTGTTTTTCTGTATACGTTGCATCTTGACCATTTTACATTGTAGAGAGCTTTTTCTAGATCGATTAATCTTCCAAACGTATCTTGATTTCTGATTAGTCTTGCTTCCGATATCATTCGTAACCTCATAACTGCCTCTTTGCTACCATTACCTTTCCGAAAACCAAAATTATCGTCATCTTACAGATCTTCCATTTTCTTTTCCAGTCTTTGGTTTAACATTGTCGGCAGTTTGGATGCACAAGCTGATACGCTGACTATGCGATTGTTCTCGCACTTATCTGTCCTTTCGCTAATTTACACAACATAAACTCGAAGTATGCAGTCATCGTTACCAGTACATTACTGACAACTGTGACTGTGAAGCCACGTCTGCCGAATACACCTACGTGGGAACGCAGTTTCTTTCAGCCTACGTTCGCGAATTCAGTCATTCTGTTAAGTTTTCTTTAGTGGACGGTACTTTTCTTTCTGTTTTCCGTTACTCACCTGATTATACCTGTGGACTCAAGAACCATATTAGATTTGTTGCCGGCCGCAGGTATGGTCAGCTCATGTCTAGACGCTTCTACCTGGCTGGAATCATTCCTGCAGCCATTCAGGGCGCTAGTCCATCGACGTGGGCTAGTGCTCAGCAAGGATCTGTAAAATATTCTCAGAAAGTTACATGGGAAACATGGAAATTCATAAGTGATCAGACTAAATATTATGACCACCTGGTTAATACGGTTTTGGTCAACCTATCGACGCATTATAGCAGCGATACTGTTAATAAACTCATGGTAGGTTCCCAGATGTATGTGGCACAATATGTCATAGGTCACGCAATCTCCTTAAATTACGAACTAACGGTTTTTGGACGCGGAGCTGGCTTCGGATAATGACCCAGATGAGTTCCGTCGGGCTTCGATCTGGCCAAGACGTCAGCGTGAGTTCACTATCAAGCTCCTCAAACAGTTGTAGCACGATTCGGGTTGCTTGAGACGAACAGTATTCTAGCTGGAAGATAATGCCACTGCTGTTGGGGGAGACGTCATGCATGAAGAGATGTTGGTGGGCTGCAATAATGTTCATATTATGTACATCCACCGTGGTGCCTTCGATTACCGCCGAAGGTGGCATGAAAGACTTGTTGCATGACCCTCATGGAATAAGCAGTCATCATCCGTTGCGCGATGCATGTTTTTAGTAGCCCGCCACTACTGTTCTCTTACACATTCTAAAACTGTAACTTGGCTTTAGATAGAATTTGAGACATAAAAAACACATCATTTTCACATGCCGAATGCTGAGCTGTATCAGTGTGTCGGCCAAACTAAAAGTGTTTGTATCATGAGGAACGGTAACTAAACGAATTGTTGTTTTGGAGAGGGCAGCTGTAGCATTAAAAAAGGATCAGATAAAAAAGTTATACTGATGAAGATATGAACATATTGCGCCAGACGAAGATGGGTAAAGGGCCGAAACGTGTTCTGTTGTAAAAATACAGCATCCAAAAAAGTGGCTGGTTGCTTTATTCCTTCAAGTAATTCACTCCATAGCCACCTAGCGTAAACAACGTCGAGATAGGTACAGTAACGCACGCTGTTGTGACTGTAGCCGAACAACTGTCAGAAGAGAAGAGCAGCGAACATATTGTCTGCAGAGGTGTCGACCACACGTGTGCTGGCAGCTTCACCTGCGCGAAGCGAGGCGGCGCACGTGCAGGCCGCGTGGCGACCACGTGACGTCAGGCGCGTGGCTCCATTTGACCCGGGCTAATTGCGTTAATGCCGGCAGAGGCGGGGCGGCGCATTCCACGCCGGCGTCGGCGGCGCTTCTTGCCCGCGTCCTGCAGACTGCGACGGTGGGTGGTCAGTGCTGCTCTCTCCCTCTCTCCCTCTCTCCCTCTCTCCCTCTCTCCCTCTCTCCCTCTCTCCCTCTCTCCCTCTCTCCCTCTCTCCCTCTCTCCCTCTCTCCCTCTCTCCCTCTCTCCCTCTCTCCCTCTCTCCCTCTCTCCCTCTCTCCCTCTCTCCCTCTCTCCCTCTCTCCCTCTCTCCCTCTCTCCCTCTCTCCCTCTCTCCCTCTCTCCCTCTCTCCCTCTCTCCCTCTCTCCCTCTCTCCCTCTCTCCCTCTCTCCCTCTCTCCCTCTCTCCCTCTCTCCCTCTCTCTCCCTCTCTCCCTCTCTCCCTCTCTCCCTCTCTCCCTCTCTCTCCCTCTCTCCCTCTCTCCCTCTCTCCCTCTCTCCCTCTCTCCCTCTCTCCCTCTCTCCCTCTCTCCCTCTCCCCCTGTCTGTCTCTCTCTGACTCCTAGTTCCAGTGTCACGAGCGCACGATGCGTGTCACGGAGATTGTACTCTGTTCTTCGTTAAGGCTAACAGGAAAGTAAACACTGCGCTATGCATTCCTCCAGATCCGTTGTTACCTCACTGTAGTCTACAGCTCGTGGGGCATAAATCACGCCCCGTCGAGTACAGTCGCGTACGGTTCGTACGGTACCTTTAGTTTACAGAATGTTCAAATGTGTGTGAATTCCTAAAGGACCAAACTGCTTAGGTCATCCATCGGTCCCTAGACTTACACACTACTTAAACTAACGTATGCTAAGAACAACACACACCCATGCCCGAGGGAGGACTGGTACCTCCGGTCCGCAGCTCGTGGTCTCGTGGTCGCGTTCTCGCTTCCCGAGCACGGAGTCCCGGTTTCCATTCTCGGCGTGATCAGGGATTTTGACCTGCCTCGAGATGACTGGCTGTTTGCGTTGTCCTCGTCATTTCATCATCATTCATGCGCGTGGTGAGATTGGACTGAGAAAAGGTTGGAAATTTGTACTGGCGCTGATAACCGCACAGTTGAGCGCCCCACAAACCAATCATCATCATCATCATCATCATCATCGGACCTCCGGCGGAAGGGGCCGCGCAGTCCGTTACATGACGCCTTAAACCGCGTGGCCACTCCGCGCAGCGTTTGGTTTACGCTGCAGCCACATAACTCGCACATTGCCTTACCGAATGATGCATTTCACCAGCAGTAGTAAGCTGCAGCTGTAGCCTTGGCGTATCTTAACATCTGAAGAACAAAACGTCTGATTCCCCGTATATGTGGTTAGCAAAAAACTATGAACAATAGGCAAACAGCGTAACTTCAAATTCCACGCAATACAGTTGGGAGAACAATGAAACCATAATTGCATTGCATTGAATTACAGAATAAAGCATTTGAAAACATAGCTAGTGGGCGCAATTGAACATTGCAAACCGCAGAAATTTCCACACGTCCTCAGTATACAGGTAATTTGGATTAAGAGAAAAAAGTTACAGATAAATAAAAATTTATTACATACCGTAATGCAAAAGTGAATGAGATACTAGCGACGACTACATAGATGCATAGATGACCATCTAAAGCTGTAAGTGCATAAATATTTTATTCTATAACTTAATGTGTCAAAGATTGTGATTTGGCAAAACTACGATCTCTTGCATATTCACACTATTTTTACTTATGATCAGTGTTTGTTTATTGTGAAACCAAGTGCCCTTAAATACTCTCTCTCTCTCTCTCTCTCTCTCTCTCTCTCTCTCTCTCTCTCTCTGTGTGTGTGTGTGTGTGTGTGTGTGTGTGTGTGTGTGTGTGTGTGTGTGTGTAAACTGTTGGAATATTCATTATCGGAATGATTGTGTCATGGGTACAACAGCCAGTCCATTGTAAGTATTCTAAAATACAACAATACGTTCGTTTCCTAAATATTGCGTCTCTTAAGTTTCCGCCAGAACCACGACTCTAGCTTCCAGCTGCACATGGTCCGGAATATTTTGCCAAGATTAGACACTCTGCCCGTGTTTTCTTTTCGTTCCGCGCACTTGACATACTCGAGACAGTCCGGTAAACTCACATGTTCTTTCAGAAATCTTTCGTGTCAGCAGCAACGTTCTTTTTTTCTTAAAACTTCTCCAAGACGTTAAGCACAGTCAGTTTCTCGCTGTTTTCCGACTGCTTTCTGCTACTACGTTTCACTCATTTTCACAGCGCATACGAACGTCAAGACCAGATGAGTACGGCTTGGGAGACAGTGGCAGCCGGCCGGTGTGACCGAGCGGTTCTAGGCGCTTCAGTCTGCAACCACGCGACCGCTACAGTCGCAGGTTCGAATCCTGTGCTTCGGGCATGGATGTGTGTGCTGTCCTTAGGTTAGTTAGGTTTGAGTAGTTCTAAGTCTAGGGGACTGACGACCTCAGATGTTAAGTCCCGTAGTGCTCAAAGCCATTTGAACAATTTTTTTTTTTTTTTTTTTTTTTTTTTTTTTTTTTTTTTTTTTTTTTTTTTTTTTTTTGACAGTAGCAGCGACTGTCGATTGAGATTTGAAACGAGAATCACGCGAGGTAAACATTTTTTGGTAAAAACATTGAAGACTTCAGTGCTTTAGCACGCCCACTGTGTCATTCCAGTTAGAGCAACAACTAACTGAGTGATATTCAAATAAGACCTATTTCGCCGGCCGAAGTGGCCGTGCGGTTAAAGGCGCTGCAGTCTGGAACCGCAAGACCGCTACGGTCGCAGGTTCGAATCCTGCCTCGGGCATGGTTGTTTGTGATGTCCTTAGGTTAGTTAGGTTTAACTAGTTCTAAGTTCTAGGGGACTAATGACCTCAGCAGTTGAGTCCCATAGTGCTCAGAGCCATTTGAACCATTTTTAAGACCTATTTCAAGTGCAAAAAAATGGTTCAAATGACTCTCAGCACTATGGGACTTAACATCTGAGGTCATCAGTCCCCTAGGACTTAGAACTGCTTACACCTAACTAACCTAAGGACATTACACACATCCATGCCCGTGGCAGGATTCTAACCTGAGACCGTAGCGGTCGCGCGGTTCCGAACTGAAGCGCCTAGAACAGCTCGGCCACAGCGGCCGGCTTTCAAGTGCCATCACGACATATTTTGTAGGTGTACTGCGCCACACGGCCAATCTCTGAGCGGTCATTTGTTTACATGAGGGTTGAACTTAAGGTGAACGAAATATATCGCATTGAGGTTGGGGTGGGGATGGAGGGGGGAGCGGCTCTTCTCCGGTTCACTGCTCCCGTCAGAGGTCTGGTCTATTCACCTGCTCGCGATAAACTCCTTTTAATGCAATTGTTAATACATTATACACTGAGATGAGGCAAGTCATGGGATAGCGATAAGCACATGTACAAATGAGGGTAATCTAGCGTACACGATTTATAGAAGGGCAGTGCATTGGCGGAGCTGTCATTTGTACTCCGATGATTCATGTGGAAAGCTTTCCGATGTGACTACTGCCCTATGGCGGGAACAGACTTTGAACGCAGAATGGTAGTTGGAGCTAGACGTATGGGACATTCTATTTCGGAGATCGTTAGGGAATTGAATATTCCGAGATGCAACAGTGTCAAGAGTGTCCTGAGAATACCAAATTTGAGGTATCTACTCTCACAACGAACCACGCAGTTGGTCGTGTGGCGCAGTACACCTACAAAATATGTCGTGATGACACTTGAAAGCCGGCCGCTGTGGCCGAGCTGTTCTAGGCGCTTCAGTCCGGAACCGCGCGACCGCTACGGTCGCAGGTTAGAATCCTGCCTCGGGCATGGATGTGTGTGATGTCCTTAGGTTAGTTAGGTTTAAGTAGTTCTAAGTTCTAGGAGACTGATGACCTCAGTAGTTAAGTCCCATAGTGCTCAGAGCCATTTGAGCCATATAGTACAATAACTTACATAACTGGCGAGGGTCGCTGCCGATAGGACTGTCCGCTGTGCCACCGCTACCGGACTTTAATGCTACCAGCCCTGACCCTAGAGATCTTGCTGACACAAGGAGCTTCTGTCTCGCTCGTTTTAGCCAATCACAACGAAGAAAATTTTATTCTCTATATACAGTGTCTAAACATTCTGCGTAGTGTCTGTTTGTTCTATATCGTGTTTCCCTACCACTTTCGCGCAACGACGCTCTGAGCGTGTTTTTTAGGGAATTGACTAGTTTGAACCTGGGACCTGTTGCTGGTAAGGAGACGTCAGACCACACATGACATGTAGAATTCAGAAGAGTGCAGTGAGACTAGCGATGATATAACCAAACACTTAATGATTTCAGCGTCAGCTCCACTGCACTCCCTGTAAAGGAATCTTAATACTAACTAAATTTAGTGGAAGGGGTTCAAGGCTTTCCTATTTTTAGTTAGCTGGTAAAATAACGTCGAAAAAGCAGTTAAGTTTACCATTGGAAATTTTATTCTACTCACAAAACATCGTTTATAAATTGCGCTATTCATAAAAGGAAATGTTTTAATACAGGATGGTAAAAACCAACTGCGTTCAACAAAAATGTGAACGAATATTCCCTGAGTGGGTTTCCAAGTTCTACAATGGATCAAAGGATGACCTATGCCACATCACATCTATAATCTAGGTTTAAATTAAGTTTCACAAAAGAGAAAACTATCAAAATGGTGTACAGGGACCCTCAATTATCTTTAATTACTTATCTAACTTGTAAATTACTGTGGCTGATGTGGCTTGTCAATAACTATATAACAGAAAAATCGAGTTTCAGATTTTTACTTCAAGTGGCAAATGTGAACACCATGAGCTTTAATTGACGATCGACACTAGCATTACGCAAAAAGGGGATGTAACAGATGAGACTTCTGCAGTTCTGAGTGAAGGCTTATGCGCTCAAAAATGCGGCATCGCGTGCATTCATTACCTTGTCGGTGTTGGTCAGGGGGCGGCGGCGGGCGCAGCTCCGTCCAGCTCGCCCTCTCGGAAGCAACTCTCTCCTAACTTCTCCTTACTACAATTTACCGAAGTTGGTTTAAAAAAAACTATCTGACTGTGTTTTCATCTGACGAATCAGGGTCTGAATGTTAACCTTAAGCTCCGCCTACAAAAATTCTGTCTATCCAATGAGAAACGTTATACTTTTCGTGGTGGGGCAATGTTTTTAAAGTTTGCAACGTAACAGAGACGCGAAAAAGTCTCACGCTAAAACTTGCAGCTGGTGTGGTCCTTTTAACGTTATCGTAAGATCTATACTGTTCTTCTGGAGGGCTCTATCTTTTAACATGGGCTGGGGGTTGTCCTGATGTAACAGAGACGCGAAAAAGTCTCACGCTAAAACTTGCGGGTGGTGTGGCCCTTTTTGTGTTATCGTAAGATCTATACTGTTCTTCTGGAGGGCTCTAGCTTTTAACAGGGGCTGGGGGGTGGTCTTAACGTAACAGAGACGCGAAAAAGTCTCACGCTAAAAACTTGCGGGTTGTGTGGTCGTAGCGGTTAGCTGACGATGTGGGTGTCCGTCCCTTATCGTAGGGCCTTCTCGCTTAACACGGTTCTGCTCTCGGCTTCTGTTCTCGTTTCTCCCCTCGGAACTGCGTCTGTCTCACGGTGTGAAGGTATGACATGCATTTAGGCATTCTTGTGTTAGTCTGTGGTATTCCATTTGCTCACTCGTTACTCATATTACTTTGGTTAATTTAATGTCACGATTTATTCGGAGCTATGTGACATACTACTGGATTTGCTTATCATGTCAGGGTTTTCATGGAAGGTGTTGGATTTGCCTGACACCTTACAAGTGGAGCTGACCAATAGGGAGCGAGGACGTCATTTCCAAGTTTGTAACGCCATGCTACTTAAGCAAGGTGCCATGCCAGAACGTCCACATCATTCTGCCCAGTCTTGTGACATGTTGCACCATATGACAAATATTTGATACCTTTTTTAACAAAAATGTGAAAAGTCGAATTTGGGATTTTCCCATTATTGTGACTGTGGTATTGGCCTGCCTGTTCACCTACATACCCATGATTATCTTCGATCAATCACTGCTTGATTGACAATTACAATTAAGATCGAGTCGGGCACTTCCAAGCCCACGCGATAAGGTATCACCTGCATTGGGTTCCATTTTTTAGCGGAAGTGGTCGGCAGGCGAGGTGTAACACCACAGTAGTAATTGCAAGTCGATGTATCCTGGAAGAAGGCGTTACCGACGGGGGCGCGGTGTGTTCATATATTATCATGCGTACCCGTGCCCGCAATGTTGACTGGACAATAAATAGTACGATCCTGTCTCTATACTGCGCATCCCTCAACTTGCTCTCGATATCAAAGAAAGTTGCCAGACTTCCTTACATGATGCTAGACGAAAGAAATGAATGACCGACCCCAGTGGTGAACCTCTATTTCACAAGCAACAGCAGGTAGCGATTTTCTAAGTTCAAGAGAGTATTCGACAATGGGTTACAATAAAAAAAGCCCCCAACTCTGGGTCAAAAGATTTTTGAGCAGTTTTAGAGTTCTTCACACGAAATGTGGGCTACTTTTCAGTAGCTACAAATGGAGTAAGGAAGTAAGCTACATTTCTAAAGAGACGCAGCGGTAACATGGTGAGCAATTACCAATGCCGAGAGCCGCCCGTACGGAGTAATAAGGTGGAATGGAAGGCAACGAAGCGTACAAGGTCACTCGGTTCCAAATTTAAATCGTTAAGGAGTCAAACGAAGCTGGGGCAGGCCGAGCCTAAGTTAATCAGGAGAAATATAGGCAGCTAACCGAGTTTATTGCTCGCATTAGGAATAATCTAATGTAACGAGGCTGGGCGCCGCCGAGAACAAAGCACAGCGGGCGAGAGTCGCTGAACTCCGGACCCGGCGGCGTCTACTTGTCGCGGCGGGCTGCGTCATGCCGCGGGCGCGGGGTCGCCGGCTGTGTGTGCGGTACGAGGGCCAAGCCGCTCTGGCGTCACGACGGCGCGCAGTGTGCATCGTGGACCATAGCTACCTAGTGGTTACAACTGAAGTGCAACTACTCACGGAGGTCCAGTGTGGGCTGTAATTATAATATGGCAGATACGCTAATGCGTTAACATGGAACCGATCTACGCCCGAAAAAAAAAAAAAAAAAAAAAAATAGTACCAGTTTTGCCCACCAGGTGCAAATCTAGCGCTGTACAGAGTCTCATCGACATCTCCAATGCTTCTATTTAACAAAATGTATAAACAGTGGCTAATAACAAAATCAACGTTACGTCTTTCCCATTTGTTTGACCATTTCTGCCCTCGTCCCTTTCCTAATCCATTACATATGGAAATATTCCTATACGTCTTTCTTGCATTCACAGCACCAGATTCGCACGTGAGATCGTACAAACACACTACTGGCCATTAAAATTGCTACACCAAGAAGAAATGCAGATGATAGACGGGTATTCATTGGACAAATATATTATACTAGAACTGACATGTGATTACATTTTCACGCAGTTTAGGTGCATAGATCCTGAGAAATCAGTGCCCAGAACAACCACCTCTGGCCGTAATAACGGCCTTGATACGCCTGGGCATTGAGTCAAACAGAGCTTTGGTGGTGTGTACAGGTACAGCTGCCAATGCAGCTTCAACACGATACCACAGTTCATCAAAAGTAGTGACTGGCGTATTGTGACGAGCCAGTTGCTCGGCCACCATTGACCAGACGTTTTCAATTGGTGAGAGATCTGGAGAATGTGCTGGCCAGGGCAGCAGTCGAACATTTTCTGAATCCAGAAAGGCCCGTACAGGATCTGCAACCATGTGGTCGTGCATTATCCTGCTGAAATGTAGGGTTTTGCAGGGACCGAATGAAGGGTAGAGCCACGGGTTGTAACACATCTGAAATGTAACGTCCACTTTTCAAAGTGCCGTCAGTGTGAACAAGAGGTGACAGAGACGTGTAACCAGTGGTACCCCATACCATCACGCTGGGTGATACGCCGGTATGGCGATGACGAATATGCGCTTCCAATGTGCGTTCACCGCGATGTCGCCAAACACGTATGCGACCATCATGATGGTGTAAACAAAACCTGGATTTATCCGAAAAAATGACGTTTTGCCATTTGTGCACCCAGGTTCGCGTTGAGTACACCATCACAGACGCTCCTGTCTGTGATGCAGCGTCAAGGGTAACCGCAACCATGGTCTCCGAACTGATAGTCCATGCTTCTACAAACATTGTCGAATTGTTCCTGCAGATGGTTGTTGCCTTGCAAACGTCGCCATCTGATGACTCAGGGATCGAGATGTGGCTGCACGATCTGTTACAGTCGGAAACGTGATGGTACGCATTTCTCCTCCTTATACGAGGCATCACAACAACGTTTCACCAGGCAACGCCGGTCAGTTGCTGTTTGTGTATGAGAAATTGGTTGGAAACTTTCCTCATGTCAGCACGCTGCAGGTGTCGCTACCGGCTCCAGCCTTGTGTGAATGCTCTGAAAAGCTAATCATTTGCATATCACAGCATCTCCTTCCTGTCGGTTAAATTTCGCATCTGTAGCACGACATCTTCGTGGTGTAGCAATTTTAATGGCCAGTAGTGTAATTACGAGGGTGAGTCAAATCAAAACCTTAAATTTGTAACAACAAATCGAAATTTCTCGCCGTTATCCTGTAAGTTGGTAAGCGTGCTACAAACAGCGTGCAGGATGGCCTGCAGATGGCAGCATAGTGCAGATGCACACATACCGTCGCAGTATCAGTGTAAAGATGGTGAGTGTTCATCGGAGGTGAGGGTATCATCTGGAGTGCCCCAGGGAAGTGTGGTAGGTCCGCCGTTGTTTTCTATCTACATAAATGATATTTTGGATAGGGTGGATAGCAATGTGCAGCTGTTTGCTGTTGATGCTGTGGTGTACGGGAAGGTTCAAATGGCTCTGAGCACTATGGGACTCAACTGCTGTGGTCATAAGTCCCCTAGAACTTAGAACTACTTAAACCTAACTAACCTAAGGACATCACACACATCCATGCCCGAGGCAGGATTCGAACCTGCGACCGTAGAGGTCGTGCGGTTCCACACTGTAGCGCCTTTAACCGCTCGGCCTTTCCGGCCGGCGACGGGAAGGTGTCGTCGTTGAGTGACTGTAGGAGGATACAAAATGACTTGGACATGTTTTGTGATTGGTGTAAAGAATGACAGCTAACTCTAAATATAGATAAATGTAAATTAATGCAGATGAATAGGGAAAGAATCCCGTAATGTTTGAATATCCCATTAGTACTGTAGCGCTTGACACAGTCACGTCGATTAAATATTTGGGCGAAACATTGCAGAGCGATATGAAGTGGGACAAGCATGTAATGGCACTTGTGGGGAAGGTGGATAGTCGTCTTCAGTTCATTGGTAGAATTTTGGGTAGATGTGGTTCTTCTGTAAAGGAGACCGCTTATAAAACACTAATACGACCTATTCTTGAGTACTGCTCGAGCGTTTGGGATCCATATCAGGTCAGATTGAGGGAGGACATGGAAGCAATTCAGAGGCGGGCTGCTAGATTTGTTACTGGTAGGTTTGATCATCACGCGAGTGTTAGGGAAATGCTTCAGGTGCTCAGGTGGGAGTCTCTAGAGAAAAGAAGGCGTTCTTTTCGTGAATCGCTACCGAGGAAATTTAGTGAACCAGCATTTGAGGCTAACTGCAGTACAATTTTACTGCCGCCAACTTACATTTCGCGGAAAGACCACAAAGATAAGAGAGATTAGGGCTCGTACAGAGGCATATAGGCAGTCATTTTTCCCTCGTTCTGTTTGGGAGTGGAACAGGGAGAGAAGATGCTAGTTGTGGTACGAGGTACCCTCCGCCAAGCACCGTATGGTTGATTGCGGA
Source organism: Schistocerca americana (assembly GCF_021461395.2). Lineage (NCBI taxonomy): Eukaryota > Metazoa > Arthropoda > Insecta > Orthoptera > Acrididae > Schistocerca > Schistocerca americana. Next base: position 859,862,013 of record NC_060120.1, read on the forward strand.
GAATGGATGTAGATGTAGATGTAGAAGATGGCCGCCCCACTTGCGACTTGCACCAGGGAAGAACAGCGTTCTATTATTCGATTTTTGCGTAGTAAAGGTGTGAAACCTATTGAAATTCATCGACGAATGAAGGTTCAGTACGGCGATGCATGTTTGTCACAGCAGCAAGTCTACGAATGGAGTAGAAAATTCGCAAATGGTGTGGCTTCAGTGGAAGATGCTCCTCGTCCAGGTCAGGCACAACGAGTTGCGACTCTACAGAACATTGCAGCGCTTGAAGCCATAGCGAAGGAAACCCACCGAGTGACCCTGAATGACATTGCAGCATGTTTACAGATTAGTCATGGGTCAGCACACCACATTGTGCATGATGTGCTCCAGTTTCACAAATTGTCTGCAAGATGGGTGCCATGTCAGCTGACTACTGAAATTAGGGAACGACGTGTTGATGCTTGTGAAGAACTTCATCGGCGCTTTGAACGAGAAGGTGATGGCTTCCTTCCAAGAATCGTTACTGGGGACGAAACCTGGGTTCACTTCCACCAACCGGAAACGAAGAGAGCGAGCAAGGAATGGCGCCATTCCTCATCACCAAAACCAAAGAAGTTTCGAACAGAACCATCATCAGGGAAGGTTATGCTGACTCTCTTTGGTATGAAAAAGGCGTCATTTTGGAGCATTACATGCCTAGAGGGGCCACTGTCACCAGTGTATCATACACAGATCTCCTGAAAAATCATCTGCGGCCTGCAATCAAATCAAAGCGACGTGGATTGCTGTCAGCAGGTGTCCTTTTGCAACGTGACAGTTCAAGGCCCCACAGTGCCCGTGCAACAGTTGCAACAATCACAGACCTGCATTTTCAGTGTCTTCCTCCTCCACCATACTCACCAGACCTTGCCCCCAAGTGATTTCCAAATGTTTGGACCACTCAAAGATGCAATGGGAGGAAAGAAGTTCCGTTCTGATGAAGAGGTACGCCACGTGGTGCATGAGTGGTTGTGCGGAAAACCAAAACAATTTTTTTCTAAAGGAATTTACGCACTTTGTAAGCGCTGGAGGACTTGCATTGAGCGTGGGGGAGATTATGTTGAAAAGTGATACAGCTTTGTACCACTTCTGCACAATAAATAATATTTAAATAATATTTAAGGTTTTCATTTGACTCACCGTCGTCCGATGTGAGATAACTGAAGATGAGGAAGTGAAGAAGACGTAAAAGAAAGAATCAGACAAGTAAAAGCAATGTTCGTGAACAAAGAAAAAAGACTGTTCAAACAACATAAATGCTAAAGTGAGGAAACCGAGCGACCGCTACGGTCGCAGGTTCGAATCCTGCCTCGGGCATAGATGTGTGTGATGTCCTTAGGTTAGTTAGGTTTAATTAGTCTAAGTTCTAGGCGACTGATGACCTCAGAAGTTAAGTCCCATAGTGCTCAGAACATTTGAACCATTTTTGAAATGACATCTCTTGAATCATTTGAAGTAAGTTTCTGGAAACGCGCTGTTGAAGATAAAACCACTAATCAGGAAGTCCTGTGCAAACTTAGAGAAGAAAGGTCATTTGGAAGGACGACAGAACGAAGTAGACAAGGGTGGAACGGTCGCATAATGTGACACAGCCAATTACTCGTAAATGTTCTAGGAGGAACATAACAGGCGAAGATTATCCGAGCAACACCGACTCTGGCATTTTGAAAGCAACCTGCACGTGATCCAGGAGCCTCTAATTATGCAGCAAATGAGGAAATTAGCTTCTAATAGATCCAGGTGGAAAACTAACATCCAATCAAAAGATTGTTGATGAGGAAAAAGTATCTGTATATTCATCTCATAACTACTGCAACCTATCTTTATTTGATCCTTTATACTATATAGTCAAGTCTACAGTTATTACCCTATCACACGTCCTTCCGTTACCAAAGTTACTATTACTTGATGTCTCAAGATGCGTCTGTCAATCGATACCTTATTTCAATCAAGTTATGACATGACATTCTTGTCTACACAGTTTCATTCAGTACCTCGCCACCAGTTATTCGATCTAATAACGTAATATTTAGCATTCTTCCCCAAGCCGGCCGGTGTGGCCGAGCGGTTCTAGGTGCTTCAGCCTGGAACCGCGCGACCGCTACGGTCGCAGGCTCGAATCCTGCCTAGGGCATGGATGTGTGTGATGTCCTTAGGTTAGTTAGGTTTAAGTAGTTCTAAGTTCTGATGACCTCAGATGTTAAGTCCCATATTGTTCAGAACATTTGAACCATTTTTTTTTTCAGTTCCCCGGTACACTACACACCAGACGGATACCTTCAGGACGGAATTTCTAACATTTAAATTTATAACCCATGTTAACATGTTTCCCCTTTTCAGAAACTTTTTCCGTGCTTTTGGAAGTCTGGATTTTACGAAGGTAATCCCGAAAGTAAGGTCTCCTATTTTTTTTATAAGCACAGAACTCTGTTTGTGTGGCAGTTGGTCACACTGTTATGAAGAGTGCTTCACGTGCTGTATGTAGACATGCGCAAGCCGCGCTGAGGCGCTGTCTCGGCTTGGCAGCCGTTGAGAATGGAGCTCCCGTTGGATGTTACCGCCAAATGCGAATTGGGCGCAGTTATTTGGTTTTTGAACGCAAAGGGCACCGCGCCGATTGAAATCCATCGCCAATTGACGGAAGTGTGTGGTGAATCGTGCATGGATGTCAAAAATATTCGTAAGTGGTGTAGAGAGTTTGCAGCTGGTCGGACCGAAATTCACGACGAACAGAGGAGCGGGAACCGTCAATTTATGAGGAGACAGTGTTTGAAGATTGAGCAAAGCATGCGTGAAGATCAGCAGATCACCCTGGATGATCTCTGCAAGTTGGTTCCTGAGGTTTCCGCCCACAGAATTTTAACAGAAGCATTGAACTACCGGAAGGTGTGCGCAATATGGGTGCCACGCATGCTGACTGAGGACCACATGCGGCAACGAGTTGATGCTTCCCGCGCATTTCTTCACCGCCTTGCAGCCGAACAGGACAACTTTCTGGACTCAATTGTCAAGGGGGACGAAACCTGGGCATATCACTTTACACCTGAGACCAAGCAACAATCACGCCAGTGGCGGCATCCTTCTTCGCCAAAGCCGACGAGCTGGCATGACATGGGCATACAAAAACTGCCACAGCGTCTACAAAAATGCATCGACAGAAACGGTGATTATGTCGAAAAATAGCTAAATGTTCAAGCTGTAAACTGATGTAAACCATTGTAGAAATAAACAGGTCTATGTACCTATAAAAAAATAGGAGACCTTACTTTTGGGATTACCCTCGTATATTCCTTCTAGTGTGGCCATCATCAGAACAACACCGGTATCCGACAGAACACCCAACACCTCAAGATGTCAAAGATCTCCTGAAAAGACTGAAGAATTAGTTATTTCGTTGCTCAATCTACTACTTTTAGTATCTCACTTCCATATCGGATTCCCTCAGCTTCACCTGATTTAGTCACACTGCATTCCGTTACCCTTATTTTACTGTTGTCGATATTCATGATATGAAAGTGAGAAGCTACTGATTTCCAAAAAAAGTTATCAAAGTTCATGTCATGTGTGTAAAGGGAAATACACGAGAGAGGCAATTCTGACGTTGCGATTGATAATGGATGCAAGGCTTAAGAAAAATCAAGACACATTCATAGGGTTTGTCGATCGTGGTAAAGCATTCTGTATTGTAAAATAGTGCATTAAGTTCGAAATTCTATGAAAAATAAGAATAAGCTATATGGAAAGACGGATGATTCGCAATTTGTAAAAGAATCATGGGGGAAAATAAGAATAGAAGACGAAGAACGAAGTGATCAGGTTAAGAATGGTGTAAGACAGAGTATAGTCTTTCGTCCCTGCTGTTGAATCTGTACGTCAAAAAAGCAATGACGGGAATAAATGAAAAGTTGAAAAGTGAGATTAAAATTCAAGGTTAAAGGGTATCAATGATAAGATTCGCTGATGACGTTCCTATCCTCAGTGAAAGTGAAGAAGAATTGGAGGACGTGTTGAATGGATCGGTCTAATGAGCACAGAATATCGATGGAGAGTAAATCGAACAAATACGAAAGCAATGGGTAGTAGCGGAAATGAGATTAGGGATAAATTTAACATTAAAATTGGGTACAATGAAATAGATAAAGTGAAGACATTCTGGTACCTTGGAAAGAAGATAACCCATGACGAACGAATCAAGGAGGACATAAGAAATAGATTAGAGGTCATTCCTGGTTAAGAGAAGACTGCTAGTATCAAATATCGGCATTAATCTGAGGAAAAAAAATTCGGAGAAGACTGATGATCTCCCAGAAATGTTAGCTACTGTTTAACCTTGTCTTGTGTTTCTGATTTTCTGAAAAGGTTGTGTGGGGTCATTGCTTGAAGCCATTAAATAGTCACAGGATGCGTGGGTGTACGAGATGCCGAGCAGCTCACTCCGCCTTCTTGTTATTGCAGAAGAAGTTGTTTCGCCTATTCGGTCTCGATGACACTTACGGCTACTAACACTAGCAAACCGCCCTGCCTCTCCACGGAGGACACGGAGAATCTGTGGACGAGTCCACGGCGCATGCGCACACGACTAGGAGAGGCCCGCTCTTCCGGAAGGAGGCACTGCGCTGCAGCACGAGCAAATTACTCCCCCTTTTCGGCGGCAGCGAGCTGCTGCTGCCTTTGCAGATGAATATGAAATGTACCTAAGTCGAGTAACAGCATTCCTCTCGAGCTGTTTCATTATGCAAACTGCCGAGCATTAAAAGAATAACTGAAGACTGGGCCTCCATTTTTCATCCCCCACTTGCGCTCAGCCGAGGAGCAAACCGGACGGATGCTCCTGGCTACGCGCAACTGCCTGCCGAATTTTCGGGACGGCAATTTCTTGCCCATAGACTGCAGTCAGACTGTTGCGGATTGTAGACATTCTACGAAACGCTTCTTCACGTCAGAATTCTTCGCCGATTTCCTTCGATACGACATTCATGGCGCGTGAAATTTGGCCGACAAAAATTAAGACTATTTTGCAATATACAGGGCTATTACAAATGATTGAAGCGATTTCATAAATTCACTGTAGCTCCATTCATTGACATATGGTCACGACACACTACAGATACTTAGAAAAACTCATAAAGTTTTGTTCGGCTGAAGCCGCACTTCAGGTTTCTGCCGCCAGAGCGCTCGAGAGCGCAGTGAGACAAAATGGCGACAGGATCCGAGAAAGCGTATGTCGTGCTTGAAATGCACTCACATCAGTCAGTCATAACAGTGCAACGGCACTTCAGGACGAAGTTCAACAAAGATCCACCAACTGCTAACTCCATTCGGCGATGGTATGCGCAGTTTAAAGCTTCTGGATGCCTCTGGACGTTACAGGACACGTGTATCTGGACATGCTGGAAAATTGGCTCATGCCACAACTGGAGACCGACAGCGCCAACTTCATCTTTCAACAGGATCGTGCTCCACCGCACTTCCATCATGATGTTCGGCATTTCTTAAACATGAGATTGGAAAACCGATGGATCGGTCGTGGTGGAAATCATGACCAGCAATTCATGTCATGGCCTCCACGCTCTCCCGACTTAACCCCATGCGATTTCTTTCTGTGGGGTTATGTGAAAGATTCAGTATTTAAACCTCCTCTACCAAGAAACGTGCCAGAACTGCGAGCTCGCATCAACGATGCTTTCGAACTCATTGATGGGGACATGCTGCGCCGAATGTGGGAGGAACTTGATTATCGGCTTGATGTCTGCCGAATCACTAAAGGGGCACATACCAAACATTTGTGAATGCCTAAAAAACTTTTAGAGTTTTTGTATGTGTGTGCAAAGCATTGTGAAAATGTCTCAAATAATAAAGTTATTGCAGAGCTGTGAAATCGCTTCAATCATGTGTAATAACCCTGTATTGCTTTTGTTGGGTAGGTGCATAAGTTCGTGGCGTTTCTCTACAAGTTCAGTAAACACAACAGAGACACGTAATACAGACTTTGGTCGTCAATAATATATTCTCGTTCACTATCTACAATAGTGAAGACAGAACTAAATACCTGGTTACTACTAGAATGCCAACGGCAGTAGATCAGAAAATGTTAAGAGTTGGAGACATGCAGTTTGATAAAGTGAACACATTTAAGTATCTAGGCGTGGACATCACTTCGAGAAATGAGATTGAATACGAACTGAAGAGATTATGGGCGGGAAATGGGTGCTACTTCTCACTGAATAGATTACTTTCATTACGGATATTGTCTAGAAATTTAAAGATTAGAATATACAAAACTATTATTCTATCAGTTACGCTGTATGGGTGTGAGACTTGGTCTCTCACTTTGCAAAATGAAAAGCCGTTTCCAGTATTTGAAAACAAAATTTTGAGGAAAATTTTCGGAGTAAAAAGGGATGACATTAGCGGAGAGTGGCGAAAACTGCATAACGAAGAGGTTCACGAACTCTATTCAAGCCCTGACATAATCAGTATTATTAAATCACGTAGGCTGCGATGGGCGGGTCACGTAGCTCGAATGGATGAGGGCAGGGCAGCGCGCAGAGTACTGCTAGGGCACCTAGAGGGAAAACGTCCGGTGGGGAGACCGAGGCGTAGATGGGAGGACAATGTGAAGGCCGATTTGAGGAGCCTAGGTATTGAAGGTGAATGCAAGGAAATAGCCCAAGACAGGGACAGATGGCGAAAATACGTTGCTGCGGTAATGGACTCTCGAGTCCGGTATGACCAGTGTGTGTGTGTGTGTGTGTGTGTGTGTGTGTGTGTGTGTGTGTGTGTGTGTGTGTGTGTACTTTTACAACCGTCTGCCAAAGCTGTGGTAACTTTTCGATCCCGCGACTGTAGAAATTACTTGGTTCTGAGGCGTGTATTTTCACCTGGAAAAAAAAAAGTTCTTTAAAGATTGTTCGATAGAGAGCGGAAAAAGTTAAAATCTGAGGGCACAAGATCAGGTAAATAAGGTGGGTGTGAAATGACTTCTCGGCCCAGTTCCCCTATAGTGTTTTTTGTCATTCTAGTGTAATGCGGGCGTGCGTTATCGTGGAGTAGAACCACTTCAGGCAGTCTTCCTGGCCGTTGTTCTTGGACTACATCTGCAAGACGTCTCAGTTGTGAACAGTAGATTATAGAAGTGATGGTCAAATCCCGGAGAAGCAATTCATAGTACACCACACCGTCGCTGTTCCACCAGTTGCATAACATTATCTTTTGTAAATGCGTGCAGGTCTTTGTGCGCCGAGTTGCTGCTTTGTTTAGGTTCAACTATTCCTTTCTCTCAACCATTCCTTTCTTTTCCTTGTTAACTATGTGATAAAAAGTATCTGGACACCTCCAAAAACATACCTTATTCATATTAGGTGCATTGTGCTGCCACCTACCGCCAGGTACTGCATATCAGCAACCTCAATAGTCGTTAGACATCGTGAGAGAGCAAAGTGGGGCGCTCCGCGGAACTCAAGGACTTCAAACGTGGTCAGGTTATTGGGTGTCACTTGTCATACGTCTGTACGCGAGATTTCCACACTCTTAAACATCCTTAGGTCCACCGTATCCGATGTGATAGTGAAGTGGAAACGTGAAGGGACACGTACAGCACAAAAACATATAGGCCGATATCGTCTGTTGGCTGACAGAGACCGCCGACAGCTAAAGAGGGTCGTAATGTGTAATAGGCAGACATGTATCCATACCATCAAAGAAGAGTTCCAAACTGCATCAGGATTCACTGAAAATACTATGAAAGTCAGGCAGGAGGTGAGAAAACTTGGATTTCATGGTCGAGCGGCTGCTCATAAGCCACACTTCATGCCGGTAAATGCCAAACGACGACTCGCTTTGTGCAAGGGGCGTAAACATTGGACGATTGAACAGTGGAAACCCGTTGCGTGGACTGACGAATCACGGTACACAGTGTGGCGATCCGATGACAGGGTGTGGGTATGGCGAATGCCCGGTGAACATCTGCCTGCGTGTGTAAAATTCGGAGGTGGCGGTGGTGTTATGGTGCGGTCATGTTTTTCATGGAGTGGCTCGCACCCCTTGTTGTTCCAGTACAGGCCTACATCGATGTTTTAAGCACCTTCTTCCTTCCCACTGTTGAAGAGCAATTCGGGGAAGGCGATTGCATCTTTCAACACGATCGAGCACCTGTTCATAGTGCACAGCCTGTGACTGAGTGGTTACACGACAATAACATCCCTGTAATGGACTGGCCTGCACAGAGTCCTGACCTGAACCCTATAGAATACCTTTGGGATGTTTTGGAGCGCCAACTTCGTGCGAGGCCTCACCGACCGACATCGATACCTCTCCTCAGTGCAGAACTCCTTGAAGAATGGGCTGCCATTCCCCAAGAAACCTTCCAGCTCGTGATTGAACGTATGCCTGCGAGAGTGGAAGCTGTCATCAAGGCTAAGTGTGGGCCAACACCATACTGAATTCCAGCATTACCGGTGGACGGCGCGACAAACTTGCAAGTCAGTTTCAGCCAGGTGTCCGGATACTTTGACCACATAGCATATTAGCATAAAGACACCATTTTTCGTCACTAGTAACGATACACGGTAGGAATGGTCGGTGTTGTTCACGAACCAATTGCTGACGAGCAAGCAGAGATGCACACATGGTCACCCGCAGGTTTTTCTTATTTTGGCTTAGAGCATGCGGTACTTATACACACGATTTCCTTCATCTTCCCCACTGCATGCAAATGTCGCACGAAAGTGGAATGATCACAGTTCATCAGATTTGCCAGTTCTCGAGTACACTGATGTGGATCATTGTGAATTAATGCGTTTAAACGATCTTCAACAAACCACGAAGGTCTCCTTGAACGTTTAAAAGACACTAATGTCAAAACGATCCTACCTTGCACGAGAAAACAGTTTTTGTTCCGTGGTCTGTCCGATGGCTTTATCCCCACACACGGCACAAATGTTTCTGGTTTCCTGCGCTGCTGTCACCCCTCTATCGAACTCAAACAGAAGAATATGTCGGTAACATTCCGATTTCTTCACTTGGCACTCCATTTTTTAGCGTCGACAGTTTTACTCACTATCTCCAGATGGCAGAATGACAGTATGTAAACTGAGATAGCAACAGTAAACGTAAAGTAAAAAATGGCAACCAGAATACCAACTTTCAAAACTAAAACGCTACGAAACACGTGTGTGAGTACTGTAAATATGGTGGCAACCACCGCGCTACTGCTGGTCATGAAGGAAAGCTTACCAAGGACTGCAACTAGCTGAGCCCGAGAGGACGTCCCTCTGCAGTTTTGTAACGTCGGACACCTCCGAGAGCGAAAGATCCCTTGCAGCCAACTTAACTGGGGGTGGACTTACCGATGGCCGCTTAGGCTTTCTGCCGACCGGCCCACTCACGCGCAGGTTGGTGGCCCTGCGTATGATGCCACCTCTCTGAACGCGGGATGGGTTGGTGTTGCTCTGCTACCCTGCCATAAATTTGAAACCAACAATCACTGGAGCTTCTACAGATTTATTCCATCTTGAGTGTTTTATGGCTTAAATGATTGGAGATCACGGAAACTGCTGCTCTACCGCCATACGATAGTCCTCCTCGTCGAATTTTTGGTTAGCGGGTGTACCGCCCCTTGCCTCGTAGCATTGACCCCTAGTTGCATAAACAATACGAATCTGTAACTGGAAATGCATTTTCAGTTCTATTTTAATCTGAGCTGGTCAGCTGTAGAGACTTCGCTACGTGCTCTAAATGTCTGCGAAATGTCTCTGTATTAGACGCTCGCTTCAGCTAACAATGAATGAGCGTATGGCTCCAAAAGTTCTTTAACGCCACTACGGCGACTTGCGAGTGAATGAGGATGAAAGACACACAACACCCACTCAACTCGAGGCAGCCCCTCCGGGAATCGAACCCGGGACCCCGTGAGCGGGAAGCGAGAACGCTACCGCAAGACCACGAGCCGCGGACCTCTCTTCAGCTGTGGAGTGAGTTTCGGTGTGCCGCGCGCTTTCACTCCCGCACTGTGACGCACCTGTTATCCGTACCGCAGCAGAACTTTGTCTGCAGGAAAGCCGGGACAACAACTCCCTTCCGACAACGTGCCACTCAATTGTCCTAGCGCTGGACGACATGCGTAACTTACTTTCTGAAGACGCTTCGTGTATGTAGAAGTGCAGCGTTATTAACCTTAGTGACAGAGGTTTTTCGGTATGCTCCGGGCCTGAGGGTATACCTGCAGAACAGCAGGTGGGGCCGTGAGCGTTTTGCAGCCAGAGGCAGCCAAGCTGTCTAGGTGGCTAATGGCGCGCGCGACTAATTTAGTGGAGCCGCTCCGACCTACCCTGACAGGCTCACAGTCGACGGCGCGGCGCCTGCACCCGTCTCCACGGCGTCACAGATCTGTTGTGGCCCTTTACATGAAATAGTCAATGGAGAAATAAAGGGAAGGCCTGGCTGGGGATTCGTGACTTCCAGCCGGATAGGCCATTGTGGTAATGCAATGGCGAAAGTTGAAAATTTTTGCCAGAGCGCAACTCGAACCCGCATTAACCGTTTCTCATGAGCAGTTGCCTTAACCATTTCAGCCATCCGGAAATGGTCCCTGGTGACTCAGATTTCGAAGACACCTCAATGCAGCGTCCCTCATCCATAGCCCCGTACTTGCGAATTATTGATTGTCATTGGAGTTCGGGCAATATCAGTGCACCCGCACTGAAACAAATGTCGCGCTCTTACATAAATGTATATATGAGGGTAGGAACTTTAATAGTGGCAACTACACTACTGGCCATTAAAATTGCTACACCACGAAGATGACGTGCTAAAGACGCGAAATTTAACCGACAAGAAGAAGATTCAGGGATATGCAAATGATTCGCTTTTCAGAGCATTCACACAAGGTTGTCGCCCGTGGCGACACCTACAACGTGCTGATATGAGGAAAGTTACCAACCGATGTCTCATACACAAACAGCACTTCACCGGCGTTGCCTGGTAAAACGTTGTTGTGGTGCCTCGTGTAAGAAGGAGAAATGCGTATCATCTCGTTTCAACTTTGATAAAGGTCGGATTGTAGCCCATCGCGATTGCGGTTTCTCGTGTCGCGACATTGCTGCTCGTGTTGGTCGAGATCCAATGACTGTTAGCAGAAAAGGGAATCGGTGGGTTCAGGGAGATAATACGGAACGCCGTGCTGGATCCAACGCCCTCGTATCACTAGCAAACGAGATGACAGGCATCTTATCCGCATGGCTGTAACGAATCGTGCAGCCACGTCTCGATCCCTGAGTCAACAGATGGGGACGTTTGCAAGACAACAACCATCTGCACGAACAGTTCGACGACGTTTGCAGCACCAAGGACTATCTGCTCGGAGACCATGGCTGCAGTTACCCTTGACCCTGCATCACAGACAGGAGCGCCTGCGATGGTGTACTCAACGACGAACCTGGGTGCACGAATAGCAAAACGTCATTTTTTCGGATGACACCACGTTCTGTTTACAGCATCATGATGGCCGCATCCGTATTTGGCGACATTGCGGTGAACGCACATGGAAAGCGTGTATTCGTCATCGCCATACTGGCGTATCACCCGGCGTGATGGTATGGGGTGCCATTGGTTACACGTTTTGGTCACCCCTTGTTCGCATTGACGGCACTTTGAAAAGTGGACGTTACATTTCAGATGTGGTTCTACCCTTCATTCGATCCCTGCGAAACCCTACGTTTCAGCAGGATAATGCACGACCGCATGTTGCAGGTTCTGTACGGGCCTTTCTGGATACAGCAAATGTTCGACTGCTGCCCTGGCCAGCGCATTCTCCAGATCTCTCACCAATTGAAAACGTCTGGTCAATGGAGGCCGAGCAACTGGCTCGTCATAATACGCCAGTCACTACTCTGGATGCACTGTGATATCGTGTTGAAGCTGGATGGGCAGTTGTACATGTACACGCCATCCAAGCTCTGTTTGACTCAATGCCCACGCGTATGAAGGCCGTTATTACGCCCAGAGGTGGTTGCTCTGGGTACTGATTTCTCAGGATCTATGCACACAAATTGCGTGAAAATGTAATCACATGTCAGTTCTAGTATAATATATTTGCCCATGAATACCCGTTTATCAAATGGCTCTGAGCACTATGGGACTCAACTTCTGAGGTCATCAGTCCCCTAGAACTTAGAACGAGTTAAACCTAACTAACCTAAAGACATCACACACATCCATGCCCGAGGCAGGATTCGAACCTGCGGCCGCAGCGGTCGCGCGGTTCGAGACTGTAGCGCCTAGAACCGCTCGGCCACCTCGGCCGGCTTTCCGGGTCAGCTGCTGTGTTCAAGATAACATCCGACAGCCTGTGATATTTTTCCGCCATCTTCTGTACCTTCTTGGTGATATACTGGCGGTTTTCTTTCCTGTTCACGAGGTCCACTTTGTATTTTATGCGTTTTTATGACGGATGGATTACATATCCAGTTACTGTTGTGTTCATTTTTCATTATATATGGCTTTATGACGGATGGGTTACATATCCAGCTTCTTTCACGCAAGTTTCTATCACTTTAAATTCATTTTATCAGCGCAGTCGTGCAAGATAGGATCACGCCCCTTTCTCTATTTGTTCCTAATTGATTGGTTTCTTGTTTTTATAGAGTGTCTGATGATGATCCAAGAGGGTGAATCGCGTCATTGATATTAAGTAATTTCGCAACCAAGACTTTATTATTCTTAAATGAAGAGAAAGGAATAAGACTTCCCCATCGAGGCAGCTTGAAAATACAAGATAAACGAGACAAATATTAAATACAAAGAAGTGAGTGTGCAAGATGCGTAAAAGACTTATTTAAATGCGAGTTGCTCAGAGATGGACTGCGTTAATGCCTGAACGACACTTAAATTTTCCAAGAACGGCGAGTGGGCAGCTGGGCGAGACGAAAGCCGAGAAGTGAATAGATACGAACAACAAAGTTCTCTCTCCGAAACTGCCCAGAATTTCCTAACTCTACTTGGGGGGGGGGGGGGGGGGGGTAACGGAATCCTGCTCCCAATGTGACGAATGCGAAAGTGCCTTTACCCATGGAGAACCTTGGGAACACAACAGAAACATCCCCGTCAAGCCATACAAAAATGTATACTACGATTCATTAGTTTGGTACTAGTACCAAATGTGCAGACAGAGAGGCAAATCTCATGCTCAGCCATCCACAAAGAAATGAGAAATGAAAGCGGCGGCCAGTGGCACTGCACCTACTGCAACGGATTAGCGCCAGAAACTGACCACAAGCACATTTCGCAAAACAAGACCTTACCCCGAAAACTGGGTGCTTCCCAGGATGCAGCCGTTCCCTGCTTTTGAGACACAGTGAAAGCCTCCTACTCACCAAACGTTATACTGCCAAGCACTCTAAACTGACTCCCTTCCACTGAGAAATCGAGTAACTTTAGACCCGTAGCAAAAATAACAAGTTCACACCATACGCCGTCAACTAATCGTAACAGAGCTGAAACAAAATCGCTAAATATGTGACAGTGACGTTACAATTCATACTAAGTTTTCAGATATTAGAGTAAGACATGTTGTCCCACAACTGAATTAAGAACAGTTTGCATCCCTGTTCTGGCCCAGGTTTTCGGGAGGTTTCCCTTGGTTGGAAGGCAAATGTCGAAACTCCATATCCTCTATCAAGTATTCCCAGTTAGTATTTTCCATGCCCCATCACAAATATTCCTGATTGCCACTCCCTCTGTCCCTTTACCAGACCATATGATGATCGACTCTCCAGTGGGTCATTTACTCAAACAGTTTGCTCTACCTCTACACGTGGAGAAAAAAAAGTCTACAAAAAATTTTGCGGAAATGCACTGCATCAGTGAAGCTACGATTTTGTGTCCTTTTCGTTTTCATGCGAAGATTCAGGGAGTATTCAGTCAAATACCAGGACATCTGATACTTATAAAGATGGAGTCCAAATTTGGAATATTGTGAAGGGATTTCCAGATCTGTCACTTGCCTTAAAACCAAGGCCGGAATTGGGGATGTGAACTGTTCTTGATTCGTAACTGCTCTGGGATAACATGCCTCAGAACGAAACTTCGGAACCCTAATGTTTGTTGCCGGCCGGGATAGCCGAGCGGTTCTAGGCGCTACAGTCGCAGGTTCGAATCCTGCCTCGGGCATGGATGTGTGTGATCTCCTTAGGTTAGTTAGGTTTAATTAGTTCTAAGTTCTAGGAGACTGATGACCTTAGAAGTTAAGTCCCATAGTGCTCAGAGCCATTTTTTGAACCTAATGTTTGTTGAAGTATGTTGATGTGTACACAGAGTTGATGATTTGGTAGGCATGTCCAGTGTACCTGTGTCACTTACGACAGCAGGTGTTCTGGATGAACGCTCGTGGTACTTACAGCACTCGATCTTTTAGCACGTTTGGCTCCTCGCGGCATATATATGTTATTCATTCTTTTCCTGTACGTGTCCATACGCCATTCGTCCTATTGCGATTTAACTTACGTGAGTTGTTGCGTACGCATCTGCCAAGTTTTTTTGCGTGGCCATCCTCTGCAACAAGCACAGAAATATTTCTTTTGTAAATAAAACCACCTTTTCTCGCTGCAACTGCAATTTATTTCTCCCAGGCGATTTTCGCCTTTTATTTTAACACTAAGGCATTTTCAGTGGGGTAGTTTGTTGGCGTCTGCGTTTTACCTCATCTAATCCGGAGGACGCTCTACCACTTCATTTCCGAAACATAAGCATTTTTTTACAATCCAACCTTTCTCTTTCACCCCGTTCGCCATGTTTACCCTTATTTCTGTGGTGCACTACTTCTTTTTTGTCTCTAAGTGGTAGTGCGACCTCCGGACCAGATGAGCGGAAACGCAATGCCAACATAATATCCCACTGAAGATGCTATAGAGTAAAAAAGGCGAAACGGGTCTGGGAGAAATAAATTACAATACAGCAAGAAAAGGCGGTTACATTTACAAAACAAAAATTTTCTGATTCAGTATATCCATTTTACAAGAGGTAGCTCGGGGATCGCCTCAACAAACAAGTAGGCTGTTTAGGTTTTTTTATTGGTAACGCCACCTCTGTATAAAAATCACTGGCCGTGCTGTGTGCAGTCTTTGGCTGCTTTGCATTGTTGTAATACTCGCCATTGTAGTGTTGGGCAGCTGGATGTGAACAGCGCGTAGCGTTGCGCAGTTGGAGGTGAGCCGCCAGCAGTGGTGGATGTGGGGAGAGAGATGGCGGAGTTTTGTAATTTGTCATGAACTGCTATATATATTATGACTTTTGATGATATTAAGGTAAATACATTGTTTGTTCTCTATTAATATCTTTTATTTGCTAACTATCCCTATCAGTAGTTAGTGCCTTCCGTAGTTTGAATCTTTTATTTAGCTGGCAGTAGTGGCGCTCGCTGTATTGCAGTAGTTCGAGTAATGAAGATTTTTGTGAGGTAAGTGATTTCTGAAAGGTATAGTTTAATGTTAGTCAGGGCCATTCTTTTGTATGGATTTTTGAAAGTCAGATTGCGTTGCGCTAAAAATATTGTGTCAGTTTAAGGACAGTCGTGTATAATTGTTCAAAAGGGGACGTTTCAGTATATTCTCGCTGCATGAGTCCACATGCATGACATAATTTAACTGAACCACACACAAACAGCGACATCCCAGTTTACGTGTGACATAAAACGCGGTGTTGAATGTGAAATTTTAGTAGCCAATAGACATTAGATGATATGAGAATATCATAAGCATTTTCTTCTCTTTTTCCAAGTGAATTTCTAATAGTTGTCAGTTTTGCTGTTAAATCATTTATGCAACCCAAACGACAAGATACAGATCGCGCTGCACTTCGAATACGAAAGAAAACGGCATCACGAGCTAAGGAAAGCAACATTTCAAACCGTTACAGTACGCACTGCTCAAGTCCGTTCGTCTGAAATGGTCGACGAACACCCTGTATCTACGGGTGGCATTGCTACGCTTGCTGGGAACTCACTAGTGTAGCGCAAACTATATTATAACTTGAAATCGATTATACAGTAATTGAACACCAAAGTAGTGTGTGATATGCCTACATCTGTAGAGAGACATTGACATTCTTACTGGAATGTACGTTTTGGTGAGCTCTAACAGTAGGGAGATGAGATGAGCCTCGGCATCTTTTTTTTATTTTTTTGTGTAACTTTTCACTCTCTCCTTAAGGGTAGAGCTTTCCGAGTAATGACCCACTGGAGAGGCAGGTCACGACAACCAAGTAGCTGTCGAGCTCTTCGTGGGACAAAGTAATCCCAAGTAGGAGTATTTAAGTCAGGATTCACAGTCCCGGCGTTTGCTTCACACTCAAGGTAAAAGTCCCGAAAACCTTGCTCCTAACAGGGGGGTGGGAACTATTTTTAATTCAATTCTAGCGCGATATGTCCCACACAAAGGAATATGAAAGCGTAGCGTATATGTACGTGTATTTGTTTATGTACATACATGTACAGTCATTGACCTGCTCTACGTATGAAGCGTACCTAGGCGCCTCGGCAACTTGTAACCGCTGCTGTTGTGGCAGCCATGCACAGGACCAGCGCGCACCTGCGCACGAAGTAGACGGCTGTGGCGGAGTGCGACAGTTAACGCGCATGCGCGCCGGATCTCAGATGGCGCCACCGCCGCTCTCCCCGCCGTTGTTTAATTACCGCGTCCTACGGCCGGTCGCAATAAATTTGAAGTCGCGCCTAAACCGTCCGTTCGCGCGCGCTTCCATTGTTTATTCAGCGGGAGTGCCGACGCGGCGCGGGAGCGCGCTGTCGTCGCTTTTCCAACAGGCCGCCGAGCGAGCCCTGAATTATCCACACGTGCGGCCGCACACACACATACAGTTTCTGCGTGCGTGCGTACGTGTGCGTGTGTATGAGAGAGAGAGCGAGAGACGGCGTGTGTCCGCCCGGCCGCGCGTTGCGGTCTGTCACAGGCAAAACGGGGGTTTATTATAGACTAACCCGCAAACCAAAATCCGTTCAATAATTCAGGGGGGCCGGGCGGGGCGACACATTGGAAACCAGCGAACGGCGGCCGACGTGTCTGCGTGTGCGTTAGCGCGTAAACGCGTTTGTCCGCAGCAGGCTGTACGTGTGTACTGTATATCCTGCGACCGACCCCCCCCCCCCCCCTCGCCGCTCCCACCCGGAAGCGCTACCAACCCCCCTCCACTCACCCATTCCGCCGCACTCGGCCGGTTTTCGGCGGCCGGCCATTAACCCTATCAAGCGGCAGCGTTGGCAGCCGTGGCGGCCGCGCGCCGCGCGTCTTGACAAAGGACGGTCGCCGACAGCGCGGCCGCCCGCGCAAAATATGATTTACACGGGCGATTTAGCCGGTAATCAAGTGGATGTGTGTCCCGGGCAAACACGCGCTTTCATGTCGCGGCCGCCCGCGCAGACCGCGGCCGGCGCGCTTCAAAGGTCAACAAATCGCGTTAGGAGCCGAGCGGTCCTGGGCGCACGGCGCGGCTCGGCGGCGGCGCGGCACAGAACACCGAAATTAAATCACCGCATTTGATTAGCCAATTAAAAAGATGTAAATTAAATGAGTGTTTCGTTTCCGCTATTTATTTAGGCCAAGTGTAAAGCGAGCGCGAGCGGCCCCTCGCAGATACCGGGTAATAACGCTGTGTAAATAATCGCCGCCCGGATGAAAGACCGAAGGCTTGATTAACGTCGTGTTTACTTTTTGTCGGGCGCTCGTTTGGTTGGCTCCGCACAAGACGTGCTCGCTTCGTTTCCGAGGCCACTCGCGTCATAATCGTCGAGTTGCAACCACACGGGGATTCTGTTCAGACTGAAAGGAGCTTTCATCAGCACGTGACGATTAACTTCACCGGTAATGTTAACGACAGAACGAACAAATCCTTGATCGGATATGTACGTATTAGTAGACCGCAATATCATTGCACCTGGGATTAGGGCGCTTCGGTCGGCTTATCGTGAGTTTTTATCCTTATACGAGGGTTGAATGAAAAGTAATGTCTCCAACTTCGTTAATTGGGTTTGGATGGGAATATTTTAATAAATTAAACGCAGAAATAATCCTAAGAATGTGATCTATAATTACCAATATTCACTTTTCGACATAATCACCAGCCAATTGGATACATTTCTGCTGACGAACAAGTTTTCTGAAGCCGTCACGGAAGAAGTCGACACACTGTTTCCGCAACCACAGTCTCACAGTTCTCTCAACGTCTTCATCAGAAGCATAGTGATGTCTCCGCAGATCGTCTTTCATTATCGGAAACAGATGGAAGTCAGACGGTGCTAATTCTGGCCTGTATGGAGGATGCCGTACGGTGGTGAGATTCAGTCTCTGAAGTTCTGATTTGCTGGCGCATGAAGTGTGTGCTTTGGAATTGTGATGCTGCAGGAAAACATTTCCATTTCCCTTTCGGACCCTTGTTAGTCGTCGTTCCAAAGTTTGCAGCGTTGTGCTCTAACGCTCTGAATTTATTGTTGTTCCACGATCGAGGAAATCAATATGGATAACACCATCTGCGTCCCAGAACACTGCGGCCATGATTTTTCCCGTTGAGGGCTGCGTCTTGAATTTCTTTTTCCGGGGCGAGTCTTTGTGTCGACATTCCATAGACTGACGTTTCGTCTCCGGGTCCTAATGGTGTACCCACGTTTCGTCTCCTGTCACAATTGAATGGAGAAAGGCGTCACCTTCGTTCTCGTAACGTGAGTGGAGTTTCTGGCAAATTTCAAGTCTGTGCGCTTTCGTTTCTGGAATCAGCATTCGGGGTACCCATCGTACACAGATCTTCCGATAGCCAAGCAAAGCAATAATGTGACCCACACGTTCTTGCGAGATGCCGATTGTGCTTGCAATTTCTCTCTGTGATACGCCGATCGTCCTGAATTAGTCTGTCAACATTTTGCTTGTGAACTCGGCGGTTACTGTCACAGGACGTCCAACTGTTTGTCACGCAGGTCAAATGATCCCGCCTCACCATCTTTAAACTTAGCGTCGAACGACGTACAGCACTCACATCAACATAATCACCATAAACTGCTTTCATTCTCTGACGAATATCCTCTGTGGTGACACCTTCTGCTGTCACGAATTCAATGACTGTACGTTGCTTAAATCGCATTGACCGACCGTCTGGGCAGGGTTCCATACTTTACACTGCAACAACACAACCGTTCAGTGCTAAGGCTTCCCGCCAACTGGAGCTGTAGAGAAAAGGCTACGGAACGAGTTAGTACCTGCCGCATACCAATGCTGCCAACTGTTGAGAAGGTGGAGGCATTACTTTTCAGTCAACCCTTGTAGATCACGAGGACACGCTGAACCGCTTGATAGTATATGCACAACGGTCCCGAAATCTTTCACAATGCGCTGCACTATACTTTGTCACCACTGTATTTGTTTACTGTAATGTCACCGCGCGTTTCAGACAACGGCCATGAGAGGCCACGTGTAGTAACATCGTGGTCGGGTGAATGCTGAGACTTATCACATCGTAACTCGTCTTGATTTTCTTCCACTGTTGGCCAACTTTGAAAAAAAAAAAAAAAAAACTTCCGTGTGCAGAATTTCAGCTGCCGATATAAACTGGAAGTCAGTCAAAAAAATTGTGAAATATGTCTTTTTCGCAAGATTTCCACTGTTGAAACAGCATGGTCTAGTGCCCTGAACTTTATCGATATGCAATGCGGTGCTCTCTTGTCTCTGCTTCCACTGTCTTTGTAGTGTGAGATCTGATTCCCCCAGCGAAAGTGATCGAAAAACAACTAATATTCGAATTTGTTTCAGGAAACTATTAAGAGCAGCAATATTCGTGGAAAAATGCATGATAACACAGTGTCGTCTTATTGTTTAGTCCCAACCAGATTCGGTCGAAGACCACATTCAATTGCTGCAGGTACGAACAAAATAGAACAGAAAGCCAAGGAAAGCGAAACAAAATAAAATTTCCAAAGAAATAGTTCAATCGAAAGATTCAGACATTTACGAAATATTTTTCACAGTGTCAACGGCACATGACATACGTCTCTTTAGATATCAATGATAACATGGTCAAGTCAAAAACATAAGAAACATTAAAAATAGGTTTTCAATAGTACTGGAACGGCCCTATCAACAACAAGCGAAATACTGGCAATCCAGCATACAAGTGTGAGCCAAGAGGTCACAAAGCTAAGCCGAAGAGCATACAGCGAAAGAGAAAACAAGTTTTTTGTGAAAAAACGTATGTGTATTTACGTAAAATCCTTGTGTTCATCATAGGTATTTTTCATTATTTTGTTGCCACATTACGTTGCATCTTACTTTGTGTTTTGTCTTTGGCTGAACGATCTTTGACTTAAATGAAACAACAATTTCACTGTTACCAGTCACCGTTTTATATATTTCCACGACGCGTTTCGAAGGTTTAAACCTCCATCGTTGGGTGGGTTTACATTAGTAAGTATTACATTTGTGTGTGTGTTGTGTTACGATTTTTGGAGGAACTTGTGGCACTGCCTAGTGGAGAAACGAGACAATATTTCAGAATATGGTTTAGGATAACTTTTATGAAAAATTAAACTGATATCTAATGGTAAACATTAAATAAGTAAACTACAGTACCTTCAGTGATCACAGGTTCCTTTTGCTGTCGTAACACATCACATGTATACTGCCACATTTGTAAACAAATATGGCGTCTGGAATCAGCTGGGTGCAAAGTTCGTATAGCAGAAGTGAAGACATAATCGCAAAGTGCAAAGAATATACATCATAACAATATTATTACAGAATAACTGCTTTAAGCATTTGGCGGTGTTTGTTTTCAGGTGTCAAATATATGTGTGTGTACTTCAGGTGGTATATAAATCCAATTCTGACAAGTTAAAACAGCAAACATTCGTACTTGTTTATACAAACAGGTGAAATGTTAAAATGGCTTAAACATCATACTTATTGATACCAATTAGGTGAAATGTTACAGACTATAATTTCAATGATCATATTGGCTACAACAGTAAAATCATACATACATTACACTCTTTGATTGGGGTTAATAAACAGATGTGAAGTGAGGGGCTGGAGGCAGAAGGAGAGGTAGAGAGAGAGAAAAAGTGTGTGTGTGTGTGTGTGTGTGTGTGTGTGTGTGTGTGTGAGTGAATGTCAGAGGGAGAAGGGGGGGAGAGAGGGAGGGGGAGAGAGAGAGAGGTAGAGAGGAAAGAGTGATTATTGAGAGGAGACATTTACATGGCAAGGAGTCTTATGATTGCATGTTGCATATAGTAGCTGCCTAAAGGTTGGGGAATACATTGGTTAATGCTATGAAATATGCAGATCGATATACATTTGTGCCAGTAGTTGATGTACATACAGTTTTAAGCTGACAAGGGGTACAAGCTGTTGGTGTGATGAATTATCTTTGAATGAGGTCAATCTCTTGTACTCTTGGCAGCTGTCAATATTTATGGTAAATATTAGGTGTGTGTGTGTGTGTGTGTGTGTGTGTGTGTGTGTGTGTAAGTGTGTGTGTGTGTGTGCATTTTTATGAGTGTAGGCAGTTGCTGAAAACAGAGATGATACTATTGTAAATATTGTCATTTTTGTCATTTAAGATAGATTCTGGTTGTTTCATTTGATGTTTGTATATTTGGAGTGTTTCAAGGATGTCTAGTTTTCTGCCTTTTGGTTGGGTGTGTAGGATGCTAATACTTGTGTTGTTAACATGGTGTTTTGTTTCATGCAAGTGTGTAGCTATTGCTGATGTGTGATATTTTTTGTTTTTTAGTGCTGCCATGTGTTCCTTGAACCTAATCTCAAATGATCTGCCTGTCTGGCCTATGTAGAAGCAGTCACAGTCCAAACATTCAATTTTGTACACACCTGTGTGATGAAGTGGGTTTCGTGTGCCGATGTTGTGGGGTAACTTCTGTCCAATCTTGTTGTCTGTTGTAAAGGATATGCTTATGCCTTTCCGTTTGAAGACATTGGCAATCTGGTATGAAATGTTACCCAGAAAGGGGATTGTATGGAAGATGTTATTTTCTTTTTGTTTTTTGTGTTGTGATTCCTTTGCCATTATTGAGTGTTTTAGGGTGTCTACTATGGAGCTGTTATAACCATTTTCAATAGCTGTTTGTTTTATTATTTCAATTTCTTGATCACATTTATCTTCTGAGAGTGGTAGTTGGATAGCTCTATTAATCATGTACCGGAATGCTGCCATTTTGTGTGCTGCGGGGTGGCAAGAGGAGTTGTGGATTGTGGTGTGTGTTGTGGTAGGCTTCCGATAAATTTCAAATTGATGTCTGTTATTCTTTATTCTAATGGTAAGGTCTAGGAAATTTATACTGTCGTCTTTTTGGTGTTCAACTGTGAATTTTATGTTTTCATGGGAGTTGTTGAAAAACTGATTCAACTCACTGATGTCATCTTTAGTGCCTTTGACTAAAATGATGATATCATCTACATATCTGTAGTAGTAGATGATATTTTTGAGGAGGTGGTGATTGGAATTCAGGATTTTGTCTTCTAGGTTACTTATAAATATTTCTGCTAGCAATCCGGAAAGATTTGAGCCCATTGCCAGACCATCTGTTTGTTGGTAGATTTTATTGTTAAATTTAAAATAGTTGTGTGAAAGTGTGAATTCAAGCAGGTCCATTAGTTCATTAATGTGAGTTGAAGGGATATTTTTGTGTTTATGTAGGTTGGCATTAATTATCTGTAGTGTGGGATCTATTGGCACAGAGGAATATAGGTTTTGTATGTCAAATGAGGCAAGTGTGGCTCCCTCAGGTACTTGTATGTTTTTGACATATTGTGTAAATTCTGTTGTGTTTCTAAGTGTTCTCTCATTATTGAATGTGTATGCTTGTTTGAGAATTCTGAAGAGTTTTTTATTGAGCTTGAATGTTGGGCTGTTCCTACAGTTCACTATGGGCCTGATGGGGGTCCCATTTTTGTGGATCTTTGGTTGTGATCTAAGGCAAGGTGGTTGTGGGCTCATTGTTACAATGTTTCTTGCTTCTTGGATGGTGAGTAGAAAGTTAATGTTGTTTGAAATGTGTTTAATCTCCTTTTGTATTCTGGCTGTTGGATCTTTATGTATTTCAGTTATGTTGCTGGTTTGGAAGAAGTCTAAAGTTTTTTCTATGTATGTTGTTCTGTCCATTACAACAGTTGTGTTGCCCTTGTCAGCTTTTACAATTATAGCATTATTCACATTTAATTTAGTCTTAATGGTACGTGTAAGGGCTTCTTCTCTTTTCTTGTATGCTGGGATAGGTTTTGCAATCTCCTTTTCAATGATTTCGTTAATTTTGTGGCAGGCTGATATTCTGTCAGTTTGCTTCTTAAAGGCGATGGTCGAGATCTGTGTTGCACAAGTGATGAGCTTTTCTTGGTTCTTTTGATCCAGTGGAGCTTGAACATTGTGCTTTAAGCCTTTGCAGAGTAGTGAAGCCTACCACAACACACACCACAATCCACAACTCCTCTTGCCACCCCGCAGCACACAAAATGGCAGCATTCCGGTACATGATTAATAGAGCTATCCAACTACCACTCTCAGAAGATAAATGTGATCAAGAAATTGAAATAATAAAACAAACAGCTATTGAAAATGGTTATAACAGCTCCATAGTAGACACCCTAAAACACTCAATAATGGCAAAGGAATCACAACACAAAAAACAAAAAGAAAATAACATCTTCCATACAATCCCCTTTCTGGGTAACATTTCATATCAGATTGCCAATGTCTTCAAACGGAAAGGCATAAGCATATCCTTTACAACAGACAACAAGATTGGACAGAAGTTACCCCACAACATCGGCACACGAAACCCACTTCATCACACAGGTGTGTACAAAATTGAATGTTTGGACTGTGACTGCTTCTACATAGGCCAGACAGGCAGATCATTTGAGATTAGGTTCAAGGAACACATGGCAGCACTAAAAAACAAAAAATATCACACATCAGCAATAGCTACACACTTGCATGAAACAAAACACCATGTTAACAACACAAGTATTAGCATCCTACACACCCAACCAAAAGGCAGAAAACTAGACATCCTTGAAACACTCCAAATATACAAACATCAAATGAAACAACCAGAATCTATCTTAAATGACAAAAATGACAATATTTACAATAGTATCATCTCTGTTTTCAGCAACTGCCTACACTCATAAAAATGCACACACACACACACCTAATATTTACCATAAATATTGACAGCTGCCAAGAGTACAAGAGATTGACCTCATTCAAAGATAATTCATCACACCAACAGCTTGTACCCCTTGTCAGCTTAAAACTGTATGTACATCAACTACTGGCACAAATGTATATCTATCTGCATATTTCATAGCATTAACCAATGTATTCCCCAACCTTTAGGCAGCTACTATATGCAACATGCAATCATAAGACTCCTTGCCATGTAAATGTCTCCTCTCAATAATCACTCTTTCCTCTCTACCTCTCTCTCTCTCCCCCTCCCTCTCTCCCCCCCTTCTCCCTCTGACATTCACTCACACACACACACACACACACACACACACACACACACACACACTTTTTCTCTCTCTCTACCTCTCCTTCTGCCTCCAGCCCCTCACTTCACATCTGTTTATTAACCCCAATCAAAGAGTGTAATGTATGTATGATTTTACTGTTGTAGCCAATATGATCATTGAAATTATAGTCTGTAACATTTCACCTAATTGTTATCAATAAGTATGATGTTTAAGCCATTTTAACATTTCACCTGTTTGTATAAACAAGTACGAATGTTTGCTGTTTTAACTTGTCAGAATTGGATTTATATACCACCTGAAGTACACACACATATATTTGACACCTGAAAACAAACACCGCCAAATGCTTAAAGCAGTTATTCTGTAATAATATTGTTATGATGTATATTCTTTGCACTTTGCGATTATGTCTTCACTTCTGCTATACGAACTTTGCACCCAGCTGATTCCAGACGCCATATTTGTTTACAAATGTGGCAGTATACATGTGATGTGTTACGACAGCAAAAGGAACCTGTGATCACTGAAGGTACTGTAGTTTACTTATTTAATGTTTACCATTAGATATCAGTTTAATTTTTCATAAAAGTTATCCTAAACCATATTCTGAAATATTGTCTCGTTTCTCCACTAGGCAGTGCCACAAGTTCCTCCAAAAATCGTAACACAACACACACACAAATGTAATACTTACTAATGTAAACCCACCTGACGATGGAGGTTTAAACCTTCGAAACGCGTCGTGGAAATATATAAAACGGTGACTGGTAACAGTGAACTTGTTGTTTCATTTAATGACAGTAACAGTCACGGTAAAGCCTAACATAAAAATGTTCGCATTTAAAGTTAATCTGCCCAGTCAGGCAATAAAGGCTATTTTCGAGTACAAAAACAGTGCAGAAAAGGTCGCAGTGACGACACAACACATACACTTCAATAGGAATTGTCTCAAGAATAACGTCATCCCAAATTATGTCAAGATTGACATCAAAACAAACACAACAACTGCGAAGAAAACACTGGAAATCGCACAGAAACTCTGGGTGAAAAATGAACTGAAAGAGCTTCATATTAAAAAACAAATGTTCAATACACAGCTTTATAACGCAGAATTACAGTTGGGAAAGTTGCTTCATAGATTAGAATATGATTCCATAACCAAAAAAGTCAAAGAGTACACCGAGTTCATCGTACAGAAAACGAAAACTACACAGAAGAAAAAACTAGCCAATCTTATAAAGCAACAACTACCTCCCAAACCGAACCAAAACAGCCAAAAGAAACACACGTTCTACACACCCTTCCTCAACAACACGAACATAACATTCACTGCAGAAGAAGAGGCACTACTCTGCAAAGGCTTAAAGCTCAATGTTCAAGCTCCGCTGGATCAAAAGAACCAAGAAAAGCTCATCACTTGTGCAACACAGATCTCGACCATCGCCTTTAAGAAGCAAACTGACAGAATATCAGCCTGCCACAAAATTAACGAAATCATTGAAAAGGAGATTGCAAAACCTTTCCCAGCATACAAGAAAAGAGAAGAAGCCCTTACACATACC
This sequence comes from Schistocerca americana, assembly GCF_021461395.2. Taxonomy (NCBI): domain Eukaryota; kingdom Metazoa; phylum Arthropoda; class Insecta; order Orthoptera; family Acrididae; genus Schistocerca; species Schistocerca americana. The sequence goes on from NC_060120.1 coordinate 859,888,147, forward strand.
ATTAAGACTAAATTAAATGTGAATAATGCTATAATTGTAAAAGCTGACAAGGGCAACACAACTATTGTAATGGACAGAACAACATACATAGAAAAAACTTTAGACTTCTTCCAAACCAGCAACATAACTGAAATACATAAAGATCCAACAGCCAGAATACAAAAGGAGATTAAACACATTTCAAACAACATTAAATTTCTACTCACCATCTAAGAAGCAAGAAACATTGTAACAATGAGCCCACAACCACCTTGCCTTAGATCACAACCAAAGATCCACAAAAATGGGACCCCCATCAGGCCCATAGTGAACTGTAGGAACAGCCCAACATTCAAGCTCAATAAAAAACTCTTCAGAATTCTCAAACAAGCATACACATTCAATAATGAGAGAACACTTAGAAACACAACAGAATTTACACAATATGTCAAAAACATACAAGTACCTGAGGGAGCCACACTTGCCTCATTTGACATACAAAACCTATATTCCTCTGTGCCAATAGATCCCACACTACAGATAATTAATGCCAACCTACATAAACACAAAAATATCCCTTCAACTCACATTAATGAACTAATGGACCTGCTTGAATTCACACTTTCACACAACTGTTTTAAATTTAACAATAAAATCTACCAACAAACAGATGGTCTGGCAATGGGCTCAAATCTTTCCGGATTGCTAGCAGAAATATTTATAAGTAACCTAGAAGACAAAATCCTGAATTCCAATCACCACCTCCTCAAAAATATCATCTACTACTACAGATATGTAGATGATATCATCATTTTAGTCAAAGGCACTAAAGATGACATCAGTGAGTTGAATCAGTTTTTCAACAACTCCCATGAAAACATAAAATTCACAGTTGAACACCAAAAAGACGACAGTATAAATTTCCTAGACCTTACCATTAGAATAAAGAATAACAGACATCAATTTGAAATTTATCGGAAGCCTACCACAACACACACCACAATCCACAACTCCTCTTGCCACCCCGCAGCACACAAAATGGCAGCATTCCGGTACATGATTAATAGAGCTATCCAACTACCACTCTCAGAAGATAAATGTGATCAAGAAATTGAAATAATAAAACAAACAGCTATTGAAAATGGTTATAACAGCTCCATAGTAGACACCCTAAAACACTCAATAATGGCAAAGGAATCACAACACAAAAAACAAAAAGAAAATAACATCTTCCATACAATCCTCTTTCTGGGTAACATTTCATACCAGATTGCCAATGTCTTCAAACGGAAAGGCATAAGCATATCCTTTACAACAGACAACAAGATTGGACAGAAGTTACCCCACAACATCGGCACACGAAACCCACTTCATCACACAGGTGTGTACAAAATTGAATGTTTGGACTGTGACTGCTTCTACATAGGCCAGACAGGCAGATCATTTGAGATTAGGTTCAAGGAACACATGGCAGCACTAAAAAACAAAAAATATCACACATCAGCAATAGCTACACACTTGCATGAAACAAAACACCATGTTAACAACACAAGTATTAGCATCCTACACACCCAACCAAAAGGCAGAAAACTAGACATCCTTGAAACACTCCAAATATACAAACATCAAATGAAACAACCAGAATCTATCTTAAATGACAAAAATGACAATATTTACATTAGTATCATCTCTGTTTTCAGCAACTGCCTACACTCATAAAAATGCACACACACACACACTTACACACACACACACACACACACACACACACACACACACCTAATATTTACCATAAATATTGACAGCTGCCAAGAGTACAAGAGATTGACCTCATTCAAAGATAATTCATCACACCAACAGCTTGTACCCCTTGTCAGCTTAAAACTGTATGTACATCAACTACTGGCACAAATGTATATCTATCTGCATGTTTCATAGCACTAACCAATGTATTCCCCAACCTTCAGGCAGCTACTATATGCAACATGCAATCATAAGACTCCTTGCCATGTAAATGTCTCCTCTCAATAATCACTCTTTCCTCTCTACCTCTCTCTCTCTCCCCCTCCCTCTCTCCCCCCCTTCTCCCTCTGACATTCACTCTCACACACACACACACACACACACACACACACACACACACACACACACACACACACTTTTTCTCTCTCTCTACCTCTCCTTCTGCCTCCAGCCCCTCACTTCACATCTGTTTATTAACCCCAATCAAAGAGTGTAATGTATGTATGATTTTACTGTTGTAGCCAATATGATCATTGAAATTATAGTCTGTAACATTTCACCTAATTGTTATCAATAAGTATGATGTTTAAGCCATTTTAACATTTCACCTGTTTGTATAAACAAGTACGAATGTTTGCTGTTTTAACTTGTCAGAATTGGATTTATATACCACCTGAAGTACACACACATATATTTGACACCTGAAAACAAACACCGCCAAATGCTTAAAGCAGTTATTCTGTAATAATATTGTTATGATGTATATTCTTTGCACTTTGCGATTATGTCTTCACTTCTGCTATACGAACTTTGCACCCAGCTGATTCCAGACGCCATATTTGTTTACAAATGTGGCAGTATACATGTGATGTGTTACGACAGCAAAAGGAACCTGTGATCACTGAAGGTACTGTAGTTTACTTATTTAATGTTTACCATTAGATATCAGTTTAATTTTTCATAAAAGTTATCCTAAACCATATTCTGAAATATTGTCTCGTTTCTCCACTAGGCAGTGCCACAAGTTCCTCCAAAAATCGTAACACAACACACACACAAATGTAATACTTACTAATGTAAACCCACCCGACGATGGAGGTTTAAACCTTCGAAACGCGTCGTGGAAATATATAAAACGGTGACTGGTAACAGTGAAATTGTTGTTTCATTTAATGTCAGTAACAGTCACGGTAAAGCCTAACCTAAAAATGTTCGCATCTTTGACTTAGCTTTGTGGCCTATTGGATCGTACTTGTATACTGGAGTTTCTCTCGTGTTGATCGAGCCATTGCTATAGAACTGAATACCTACGCTAAAGTTTCTTATGTTTTGACTTGGCAGCGTTATCATTCATATCTAAAGACATTTATGCCATGTGATGTTGCCACGGTAAAAGCATTTTCGTAAGTATCTGGAGTTTTCGACTTTTTCTTTGGAAATTTGTGTTGATGGTCTTCTCTTCTGTTTCGTTCGTATGTACATACATCACTGTGAAGTTGGTCTGTGACCGAAACAAGTTGTGAATAAATAATTTATACAACAGCACTGCGTCATCAAGTATTTTTCCAAGCTAAGTAGTCGTAGAGAAATACGGCTTATGTTTTATACTTACGTAACTTTCTAATTTGGTACTGGGTATGTTAAGACAAATATTAAATTTCCGATACGTCTACATTAATGTTATTTCGAAAGGCATCAAACTGGGAAAACAAGAAGACCATATCTATGTGGACAACTCGGCACTCACAAATATCATTTCCCTGACAACAGGCATACTTATAAAATGTGATGATCCGCAAAGGGAATCTAATTATGCAAGCAGGAAAAATTAGTTTACAAATTTCTTTCCCGCATATAGTATTAATAACAAGTGTTAAAAACTGTCCACGAAAGTTACTCATAAAAGACAACATAATCAAGAAGTCAGCTCGTTCAGTTACCTAGGTGAACGGCTAAGCATAAATAACAGTGAGAAGGACCATCTAGAGATAAGAACAAATAAGATGAGCAATACATGCCAGAACACCAGAAACACACAGAAGAAGAATCCTTTAATTTTGCTATCACACGATGATTATCATAATACAGTAGTGAGGCCTGAGACTCTGCATGTCGCTGAAACACGAAAACAAGTGTGCAAAGGCGGTATAAAAAAAATTATGGAAGTAGGTTGAACACTAGTTAGACACTCACTTGGCCTAAGGACAACACAAACAGCATGCAATAGACTACAACCTAAGAAAGCAATCTGTGAATATGGAGAGAACATAATACGCACAAGGCGTATTTGGCTGGAAACGATGATGACAGACTGAGGAAGGAAATCTTTAGTAAAACTGTGAACCTGAAAGGACAACCAGCGTGGTTTACGCAGACATCTAAGCAGTTAATTCCATAAATTATCTGGGAGTAGGCATTAGGAGGGATTTAAAATGGAATGATCATGTAAAGCTGATCGTCGGTAAAGCAGATGCCAGACTGAGATTCATTGGAAGAATCATAAGGAAATGCAATCCGAAAACAAAGGAAGTAGATTACAGTACACTTGTTCGCCCACTGCTTGAATATTGCTCACCAGTTGGAATCCGCGTCAGGTGGGGTTGATAGAAGAGATAGAGAAGATCCAACGGAGAACAGCGTGCCTCGTTACAGGATCATTTAGTAATCGCGAAAGCGTTAAAGAGATGATAGATAAACTCCAGTGGAAGACTCTGCACGAGAGACGCTAAGTAGTTCGATACGGGCTTTTGTTGAAGTTTCGAGAACATACCTTCACCGAGGAGTCAAGCAGTATATTGTTCCTTCCTACCTATATCTCGCGAAGAGACCATGAGGATAAAATCAGAGAGATTAGAGCCCACACAGAGGCATACCGACAATCTTCCTTTCCACGAACAGTACGAGACTGGAATAGAAGGGAGAACTGATAGAAGTACTCAAAGTACCCTCTGCCACACACCGTCAGGTGGCTTGCGGAGTATGGATGTGATGTAGACATGAAGTAACCTCAAAGAAGCAAACGCCATCCTAATGGACACACGTAACAGAAATGTGCACTGGTGTCCAAAATTAAAGCAACAAACCACTATTTTCCCGTCCTGTGTCTATTCACAATGTAATCATACAAACTGTCAACAGATGTCCGTACTATCATGTCCTGCACGGAGGAAGATGGCATTCCGGTCAACGGACAACCAGGCTAACAATGACGTCAGGGCAAATGATGGTTTAAATGGCAGTGAGCGCTATGGGACTTAACATCTGAGGTCATCCAGTCCCCTAGAACTTAGGACTACTTAAACCTAACTAACATAAGCGCACACATCTATGCCCGAGGCAGGATTCGAATCTGCGACCGTAGCAGTCGCGTGGTTCCGGACTGAAGCGCCTAGAACCGCGTGGTCACCGCGGTCGGCTGACGTCAGGGCACCTATCAAACGGAATAATGTTTGCCGGGTAGTCTCCTACGTCCACAATCGCGGTGTACAGAGTCACAGTGAAGACGCCTACCAGGTTCTTTGCGGTAAAGAGCCATGGGAAGAATAGAAGCTGGACAGACGCAAACTGATGTGGCCCGATGGCTTAATGTGAATCGTTCTGTGGTTTTCCGGAAGTGGCGACTGTTTATAGACGTCGAAACTGTATCCCGAAGACCAGGATAAGGCAGACCACGTGTAAAATCAGAAAGAGAGAACCATTATTTGGCTGTAAGGGAACGAGGGTACCGATTTAGTACTGCACAGCGACTGGCATCTGGCCTCGCGGCATCCACTGGACGTGTTGTAGCGAGGCAAATGGTGTACAGAAGGCTTGGGCAGCGTGGCCTTTATTGTCGGAGATCTGTGTACCTATGATGCGTCTCCACAGAAGGGAACGTTTAGAGTGGAGCCGTCAACATACCACCTGGACGGTCGAACAGTACGGTCAATATCCTTTTCACAGTTGATTCCCGATTTGGTCGGGACAGTGATTCTCGACGGATTCGCATCTGGAAGGGACGCAACCATTGTGGAAAGAGACTGATAGCGAGGATGATCCCTAATGGTGTGGACAGGAATTATCTTGACACTCGAACACTTCCTCATGAAATTGTACATTTAAATCGGCAAGGTTTAACTGTTGTCATATATCGTGACGATGTCTTCGGACTTCATGTGCGGCCCAGACTTCGTATTGCTGGGCGATAATGGTCGACCTCCTACAGCACGCGTGGTTGATGTTTTCTTGGAAACGGAAGATATTCCACGTATGGGGTGGCCTGCTCGCTCATCCGACTGAATCCCATAGAGCACGTCTGTGGTGCTCTATGGATACTGGCCGCATCACGTCAGCATTCACAACCAGTCTCCAAGACTTGCGAGCAGCGCCACATGAAGAATGGTTCTGAGCACTATGGGACTGAACTTCTAAGGTCATCAGTCCCCTAGAACTTAGAACTACTCAAACCTAACTAACCTAAGGACATCACACACATCCATGGCCGAGGCAGGATTCGAACCTGCGACCGTAGCGGTCGCGCGGTTCCAGACTGTAGCGCCTAGAACCGCTTGGCCACCCCGGCCGGCTACATGAAGAATGAGCGCCATTGATTCAACATATGATCGATGACATCATTTAGAGCACGCCCCGTCATTTGTCACACTCCATACTGAGCGCATTAACCAGTTGTCGCAATGCGTGCGTAAATCCATTAAGTTGGGAAAAACGAAGAACACTTTTGCCTATCATTATGCACGTTGCAGCTGTTTACGTTCTGCATTCTTTATATTGTTTCTACTTTACTACCACCTGATTATACTGTTTTGTGGAAAAATGAACGGAATCTTGCTACATTTAGTGTACTGTTTTACTTTTGGACACCAGTGCATTTAGGAACAAAATTCAGAAAGTGGTCTGCAGGACCGAACAAGAAAGAAAAAGAAAACAACATCATAACATCGATCAGCTCTAGAAGCAGGCATCAGAACACACGACGCGAGAGTGGGCGAAAAAGGAATAAAAATGCATACATCAGTGATTGAAATAGTATTTTATTTTGCAATGTCTGTGTTTTACAGCGTACTATGCAATGTCCATCAGACGTGCATACGTCCCAGCAACTGTGCGAGCGCAGGATGTGGATACACGGTGACATATGGGGGTCTGAGTCGGTTCGGGAGGGGTGCTGCCATAGCGGAAGTCGTTAAGGCGACGGCTCGCGTAAAGCGGAAAATTTGGGTTAGAGTCCCGGTAGCGCACAAATTTTCATATTTAACCAATAATAAATTATGCAGCTATTTCAAATCTTGATTTCACTCGCCCTTCAAAACGACTATTTAAATAAAGAGCCAAACAAATTTTATTTCCTCTACCTAGTGCAAAAATGTGAACTACTGATACAGTGTTCCAAACTTAGATTTTGCGCACCATGAACATAAATTAAGTACTACAACCTTGTGAATAACAATTGATACTTTTACAGAAAATTGGATCGTCGTTAGAAGTGATTTGGGCCTCGTATCAATATATTTTGTGGGGTGCTCTGCATATTTAATAAGCTTCTGAAACGGACGAGGGGAAGAAATAGTCACTAGCGATTGAAAATTAAAAACATTGTCACTGCGGTGATCTGAAAACTGGATTGATCTGTCTATAATAATTTTCTGAGCTAATACTCCGTAAAATGCATGACAAATGACTGACAACGTATTAAAATACGTTAATGGAACTATCCGAGAGACCACGCCATGTGTATTTTCACTTTAACAGTTGCACTAAAGTATTTTAGTGTGTTGTATGCTGGCAGTGTCAAAACTCACATAATGGCTGCGTTTCTTTTTTTCCATTTTATGTTGGAACTTAACATCTTATTAGGGACACTGTAATACGTTTGCTCCCCCATATTGATGTGTGGAATAGGGCATACTATATACATAATCATTAATACTGTGATTAGTTTCATAATGCTCAAGAGAGCGAAATTAGCTAATGAAATTATGAACTAAAACGTTTATTTTAAAACAAGACAACAGCCTACGTAGAAAATGACTTCTTTCAAGAAAGACAATCAATTACTGAAACGACGACATTTAATATTATTTTCTAGATACTTAAAATATTGAAATTCTCCAGTGTTACACTATCAAGAATAATTTTTGATATTTTTCCTTAAAAACAAAATTTTTTGTTAATTTACTGATGCTCATTCCTATGTCTCTTTAGAAAATCCATGTATTATACATCATCTTCAAACATTTCTTTCGCCTCTCAATAGCGTTTCCGTTTCTTTGCGAATTCACTCTAACACAAAAAAAATATCGTACCATGGAAGCCTTCAACGTACCCTTTCCACTTACCCCTCTCTTCTTTGCATTTAACAGTGGAATTCCTGTTGCACTATTAATGTTACCGCCCTTCTTTTAATTTCACCGAAGGTTATTTTGACGTTACTATATGCTGAGTCCTTCCTTACGACAGTCATTTCTTTTCCGATGTCTCCACAAGTTCCACGTAGCCATTTTGTCTTAAATTCCCTGCACTTCCTATTTATGTCATTCATCAGAGACTTTATTTCTTTCATCTATCAGTAGAAGTATTTCTTCTGTTACTCATGGCTTCATCGCAGCTACCTTCTTTGTACCTATGTTTCCCTTTCCAACCTCTGTGATCGCCCTTTCTAGAGATGTCCAATCCCCTTCAACTGTACTTCATCTACATCTACATCTACATTGATACTCCGCAAGCCACCCAACGGTGTGTGGCGGTGGGCACTTTACGTGCTACTGTCATTACCTCCCTTTCCTGTTCCAGTCGCGTATGGTTCGCGGGAAGAACGACTGTCTGAAAGCCTCCGTGCGCGCTCTAATCTCTCTAATTTTACATTCGTGATCTCCTCGGGAGGTATAAGTAGGGGGAAGCAATATATTCGATACCTCATCCAGAAACGCACCCTCTCGAAACCTGGCGAGCAAGCTACACCGCGATGCAGAGCGCCTCTCTTGCAGAGTCTGCCACTTGAGTTTATTAAACATCTCCGTAACGCTATCACGGTTACCAAATAACCCTCAAATAACTACTGAGCTATTCGTTGTTGCTGTATGTATAGCCCTAGAGCTTGAAGCATATCTCGTCATTCTTTAGTACTTCTACATCTCCTTTGCGTATAGATTCTTCCCGACTAATCTCTTAAACTTCAGCCTACTCTTCAGCACTGCTATATTGTGATTATCTGAATGGGTCAGAAATTAGCAGAAGTGATATTCATGTACAGACAAATAAATGATTACAAATCCAGGAAAAGTGGATCATTTATTCAAGAGGAAGACCTTCATAAACTGAGGTTGGTACACCACCACTGCCCGGGGCTCCTCCATACAAGTACTCACTTCTCATAGGGGCAATTCGAAGGTGAACTCATCACTGAAGACAGTTCTACTCAAGTCAATGAGTTTCAACGCCGAAGACTGGCCTGGAGATACCGCGTTCAGTGGTAAGGTACCAATCTAACAGCTGCTCGCCTTACGGCCTAACAACTAACAGTGATGGTCTGGGATGCACTTTCTTTTCATAGCAGGCATTATTACAGTGCAGCACTACATCGACGATATTCTATCACTTGCTTTGTTGCCCTTCATGAAAAACAATCCTGGGCTTACATTTCAGCAAGACAATGCCCGCTCATACACGGCAAGAGTTTCTACTGTTTGTCTTTGTGCTTGCCAAACCCTACGTTGGTCAGCAAGATCGCCGAATCTCTCCCCAATTGACAATGTTTGGAGCATTATGGGCAGGGCGCTCCAAACAGCTCGGGAGTTTGACGATCTAGCGCGCCAGTTGGACAGAATTTGCCGAATAAATCATCAAATTTTCCTGAAATGGTAATAATTTGTTTGTCTGTGCATGTACATCACATCTGCCGATTTCCGTCCATTCGGATTTATTTATTTATTTTTCGCTGGGGTCCCGGCAGCCGGAAGACAGCTTTGTACCGCGTGCTTTTTGGATACCCTCCAGCGTCTCATACCTTTTCTTTCACAGAATGGGAAAGCTCGGGTAAAAAGTCGGGACTGTAGGCACCTAAACTGTCCTGGTGTCCTCGACAGTGGCACGAGAAGTGTGAGGCCGCGCGTCATAGTGCTGGTGTATCATCTTCTACATGCACATGTATACACCACAAACCATCTGATGGTGTGCGGCGTAGTGTACATCTGGTACCCCTACATGATTTATCGGTCCCTGTTCCATTCGTGAATGGTGCATGGAAGGAATGATAATCGGCGAACCTCCATATTAGCTCTAATTCCTCAACTCTTTCAGTTCTGGTCATTTCGCGGGACACGGGTGTGGAGAATTAATACGTTTTCCGACTCTTCCCGGAAGGTACTCTCTCGGAACGTTATTGTTAATGTTACACAACAGCCGCTTGTGAACACACTAACCCATTCCGCTGAATTGCTGTTCCAAGTGCTCACTGCCTCTGACATAATTACAAGTTCAAAGTCATTAGCAAACTTCAGAGATTGTGTTTCTCCTCCCTCAGCCGTGCGCTGTGGCCGAGCGGTTCTAGGCGTTTCAGTCTGGAACCGCACTGCTGCTGCGGTCACAGGTTCGAATCCTGCCTCGGGCATGGATGTGTGTGGTGTCCTTAGGTTAGTCAGGTTTAAGTAGTTCTAACGTAATTCTAGGAGACCGATGAGCTCAGATGTTAAGTCCCATAGTGTTCAGAGCCATTTGAACCATCTGAATCTCCGCCCTGAACTTTAATTCACGATCCAGATTTCTTCTCGGTTTCCTCCACAGGTTGCTCGATGTACAAACTGAATAACATCGTGGAAAGGCTACAACTAAACAAAACATATTAGCGTGCCTAATACGGTGTACGAAAATCGTTGCCAGTCAAAAGAGCTCTCGCATTCGGAAGGACGACGGTTCAACCCCGCGTCCGGCCATCCTGATTTAGGTTTTCCGTGATTTCCCTATATCACTTCAGGCAAATGCCGGGATGGTTCCTTTGAAAGGGCACGGCCGATTTCCTTCCCCATCCTTCCCTAACCCGAGCTTGTGCTCCGTCTCTTAATGACCTCGTTGTCGATGGGACGTTAAACACTAATCTCCACCTCGCATCCTCCTCAAAAGAGCTTCCATTTATGTCGATAAGTACAGATCTTGTATGGTTTTCCAGGGAATCTTATAACATTCTTCGTGCAAAATTGTTGCAAATTCGGGTAAGGGTGATGGAGATAGATAGCGATCACGCAACCTGCGGCGGGACGGGTTAAATAAGTCTTCCCAAAAATGTTCAAATGTGTGTGAAATCTTATGGGACTTAACTGCTAAGGTCATCAGTCCCTAAGCTTACACTAATTAACCTAAATTATCCTAAGGACAAACACACACACCCATGCTCGAGGGGGGACACGAACCTCCGCCGGGACCAGCCGCACAGTCCACGACTGCAGCGTCCCTGACCGCTCGGCTAATCCCGAAATAAGTCTGCTCGTTCGTCGTACTGTTCACTACAAATAGTCCTAACTACCTCAGTACGGCGGCAGAAAACCAGCCCGTTTCTCTGCATACGTATGTACTGCGCTGACGACGTAAAAGCAGCGTTGAGGAAAACGCCGTCAATACTTACGTTGCAAAGTCCACGTAAACTCTGATAGCACGCTATCCTGTAAACAACTTACAGTAAATTTCGGGCGGAAGGTGGTTGCTTCATTCCTTTAGTAAAATGTCAGAATTCCAATACAAGTTTTTTATTTCCCTTAGCTCAAATGAAAAAAAAACCTGCTATCGAGCCCAAGTGTACCTAACTAACAAGACCACTGTTCTCAGTTAACAGATCATGCAATCCAGATCACACGCAAAGCAGCCAGAAATATACATAAGTCCGACCCGAATAATTACGAGATTTCGCAGTTACAGTTCCGCTACTAATAGTGAGTTTCACTCTCGATCCTTTTCAGTAGATTTCTTTAACAGAAACTGCTCGCCAAATATTCCATATATGAATACGAAACATACCACGCGGAATTTACACTCAGGCCGAAAGTCCACACGCGGCTAATGTTCCACCAAAACAATTACAAAACTTCCAACTTTCAACAAACTGTTCGAAAATGCAACTTCTTTCATGGTAACACAATCTAGACGCGAGAAACCAATTACTTCTTCGTTTTATTCATAATGAAGCCTGAAACGTTCAACATGACCTGCACGTCCAATAGCTGACTAGCGACTCCCCAATGCTGCTTCTTCCACAGCCTATAACTACCTGGCTGGGCGCGGGAACTGCTTAACTCTGATTGATCAAAATCACCAGCCAATCAGAACAATCGTTAGAGATCATTCTCATGCCAAAACTATCGTACGCCGATCACTGTTCCCAGTTGCATTAACGTCATTTCAATATGCAAATACTAATATAATGTTGAACAAAACCAAACGAAAGGAAAACTAATCTGGAAATTTATTTAGAAAACTATTACTCTGCAAACGGCTATTCTGGCTGCCTTCTTACAAAAGTAAGCACTCTTAGGCATACGTCATCAACAAACAGGGGAAAAAACAACTTTCCCACTACACAGTTACGTAATGTGGTACATTATACGATATTGAATTTCTACGCATGTCCCACTTACACACTCTCACTCATTTTCATTCATTCCACAACAACAAAACAAATATATTTTAATTAAATAATAATCTTTTCTGGAATTTATATTACGAAAATGAAAAGTAGTTAACGTTTTTAATATGAAAATCCAAATAAATTGACCTGACATTTTGTGAACTCCAGTAATAACTTCAAATGATACTAAAAGACAAACTAATATTATTCCTAACTGAGTTTTTTAGTCTAAGTGTCGGTTTGGGGTGTTTTAGTTAATTTCCTCTAACTCCGAAACTATGATAGACGGAAGGCTGAAATTTTTATACCATATTCTCTTGAATAACAAAAGGCAGTGTATCGACTTTAAACAATATTAAGTAATATTTAATACAGTTTCTTTAGATTCTTAAGCGTTTGAATATTCAGTTGCTCGAAATGACACAGATACCGCTTCCCACACTTAGCATAGCGACAGTTGCGAAGTCATTGCTAAGACACAACTGGCTGTCTCCTTCACAGCCAACAGCCCCATTCGTGTCCATTGTGCATTCCGGCGGACTTGGGCAATTCCAGCCGGACAACGAGACACCCCACACCTCCATAATTGCTACACAGTGGCTCCAGGAAAACTCTTCTGAGTTTAAACACTTCCGCTGGCCACCAAACTCCTAAGACATGAACATTATTAAGCATATCTGGGATGCCTTGCAATGTCCTGTTCAGAAGAGGTCCCCTCATACTTTTACGGATTTATGGACAGCGCTACAGGATTCTTGGTGTCATTTCGCTACAGCACTACTTCAGACATTAGTCGGGTCCATGCCACGTCTTACTTGGACACTTCTGCGCGCTCGCGGTGGCCCTACACGATATTAGCCAGGTGTACCAGTTTATTTGACTCTTCAGTGTATCTTCAATACGGTGCCTATTGAAATACGAAACATTTCGGCTGCTTTGATTACAGGAGTACGCACCATACGAGCACCAGCAATTTGCCCAAGTTAGAACTTAACTTACAAGGGGAGGCCGTCAATTGTGAAATTCAGATTCGGTTCATACTGCGCATAATAAAAGCTCATGGCCAGAGGTGTAATGTGGCAAAGCACCAAGATGCACTTCTCAGCCGTTGTCGAGAAAATCGACAGTTAAAAGAAACTGTTGCGGTGAAATACTCTCGACGATTAATAATTTTCTACAGCGTCGTGGCGCAGCGGTAAGCGCTCGGGTTCGTAATCCGAAGGTCGGCGGATCGAATCTCGTGCCATGCATTTTTTTATTATTATTAGTTGTTTGTAATCCAAATATATATATATATATATAAGTATTAATAAATTGCTTATGCATGTTGGTGAAGGCGGATCGCTCTCCAATTGTACCGCCTCAATTTTTCCGTTTTTTTTTTTTAACAGGGTGTACCAAAGCTCTCCCGTCCGCACTGATTTTCGACAATGTTATAAGTTGCGCTAGGGACCGCATCTACCTTCTTTCGAAGTTAGCAGGCAACTACGCTGTTATGCGGCGGCGCGTGGCCGAACGGTTAAAGGCGCTACAGTATATAACCGCACGACCGCTGCGGTCGCAGGTTCGAATCCTGCCTCGGGCATGGATGTGTGTGATGTCCTTAGGTTAGTTAGGTTTAAGTAGTTCTAAGTTCTAGGAGACGTATGACCACAGCAGTTGAGTCCCATAGTGCTCAGAGCCATTTGAACCATTTTTTGTTATGTGGCGGCTCGTTTCGGCCCATTCAACATCTGTCATTCAAGTGTAACGAGCGAGTAACGGAGTTTATATTTCATATCTGCCACAGCAAATTTGTGTTCGTGGGGTCTCTATTCTAATTCGAACGTTTGACTTACGCTATATATATATATATATATATATATATATATATATATATATATATATATATATATATATATATATATATATGAATTGTAAAAAACAAATACTAAAAAAAAGGTTACATAGCGCGAGATTCGATCCGACGACCTTCGGATTACGAACCCGAGCGCTTACCGCTGCGCCACGACGCTGGAGAGAATTATTAATCGTAGAGAGTATTTCACCGCAACGGTTTCTTTTAACTGTCGATTTTCTCGACAACGGCTGAGAAGTGCATCTTGGTGCTTTGCCACATTACACCTCTGGCCATGAGCTTTTATTATGCGCAGTATGATTCGAATCTGAATTTCACAATTGGCGGCCTCCCCTTGTTAGCTCAGAAATAACGCACCCACGACTGACACTTGCAACGTATTGAGGAAACTGCGCAGGTGTCGTTTGTGGCCATATACAACGGGCATTCAGTAAGTAATGAAAAAATTTTTTTTTTTTCTGAAAGCATGTTGGTTTTATTCAGGATTCCAATACGCCATATTATTCTCCGTTCTTTTGGCTACAAAACCCTATTTTTCAACATAATCTCTGTTCAATGCGGCAGCCTTCCGCCACCTTACGGGAGGACCTGTAGGTCCGCGTGGTACCACTCTATTGGTAGACGTCCGAGCCATCGTCGAGCTGCATCAACAACTGCGTCCAGAAATTTTCACAATCAGCTTCGTAATGCGCAAGCAGTCCCGCACATATGGTCCTTCCTCGCCCTTTGTGGTCTTCTGTTAGGCAGCGAGGAGCCCATGGAGCACACACCTTTGGCTACCGCGACTGGTGTAAGAGTGTGTCAGCAGAGACGTCCATTTGAGCAGCGAGGTGTTTGATTGCGGTCCGTCGATCACCTCGAATGAGTGTCCGCACGCTCCAACATTGCAGGAGTCACAGCTGTGTGCGACTGGCCAGCTCGCGGGAGATCGAACAGGTTTGCGCGACCTTGTTACGGTGATGACAGATGCCTCTCACAACGCTTGGTTCCCATGTATATTTTGCAAGCGCTGATGAATATCTGTGATAGCATGGTTTTCCGCCAAAAGAAACTCAATGACCGAGCGACGTGTCGCATTGTTAGCACGACGGACTCGCATGCGGGAAGACGATGGTTGAAACCCGCGTCCGGCCATCCTGATGTAGGTTTTCCGTGATTTTCCTAATTTGCTTCAGGCAAAAGCCGGAATGGTTCTTTTCAAAGGGCACGGCCGACTTTCTTGCAAATCCCTCCGTAATCCGATAGGACCGATGACTACAATGTCTGGTCCCCTACCGCGGATCAACCAACCACATAAACTCAATGACAGCTCTCTGTCTGGAACGCACCTCCGATACAGGCGCCATTTTGAAGGTTACATATGGCTCCGCCATCTATCGGACCTTCATGAAACTGTGTTGTTGTTGTGGTCTTCAGTCCAGAGACTGGTTTGATGCAGCTATCCATGCTACTCCATCCTGTGCAAGCTGCACCTACTCCAACCTACATCCTTCTGAATCTGCTTAGTGTATTCATCTCTTGGTCTCCCTCTACGATTTTTACCCTCCACGCTGCCCTCCAGTACTAAATTGATGATCCCTTGATGTCTCAGAACATGTCCTACCAACCGATCCCTTTTTCTAGTCAAGTTGTGCCACAAATTTCTCTTCTCCCCAATTCTATTCAATACCTCCTCATTAGTTACGTGATCGACCCAACTAATCTCCAGCATTCTTCTGTAGCACCGCATTTCGAAAGCTTCTCTTCTTGTCTAAACTATTTATCGTCCATGTTTCACTTCCATACATGGCCACGCTCCATTCAAATACTTTCAGAAACGACTTCCTGACACTTAAATCTATACTCGATGTTAACCAATTTCTCCTCTTCAAAAACGTTTTCCTTGCCATTGCCAGTCTACATTTTATGTCCTCTCTACTTCGACCATCATCGGTTATTTTGCTCCCTAAATAGCAAAACTCATCTACTACTTTGTGTCCCATTTCCTAATCTAATTCCCTCAGCATCACCCGATTTGATTCAACTACATTCCATTATCCTCGTTTTGCTATTGTTGATGCTCATCTTATGTCCTCCTATTAAGACACTGTCCATTCCATTCGACTGCTCTTCGAGGTCCTTTGCTGTCTCTGACAGAATTGCAATGTCATCCGCGAATCTCAAAGTTTTTATTTCTTCTCTATGGATTCTAATACCTACTCCGAACTTTTCTTTTGTTTCCTTTATTGCTTGCTCAATATACAGATTGAGTAACATCAGGGAGAGGCTACACCCCTGTGTAACTCCCTTCCCAAACACTTCTTCCCTTTCATGCCCCTCGACTCTTACAACTGCCATCTGGTTTCTGTACAAATTGTAAATAGCCTTTCGCTCCATGTATTTTACCCCTGCCACCTTCAGAATTTGAGAGTATTCCACTCAACGTTGTCAAAAGCTTTCTCTAAGTCTACAAATCCTAGAAACGTAGGTTTGCCTTTCCTTAATCTTTCTTCTAAGGTAAGTCGTAAGGTCAGTATTGCCTCACGTGTTCCAACATTTCTACGGAATCCAAACTGATCTTCCCCGAGGTCGGCTTCTACCAGTTTTTCCATTCGTCTGTAGAGAATTCTCGTTAGTATTTTGCAGCTGTGACTTATTAAACTGATAGTTCGGTAATTTTCACATCTGTCAATATCTGCTTTATATGGGATTGGAATTATTATATTCTTCTTGAAGTCTGAGGGTATTTCGCCTGTCTCATACATCTTGCTCACCAGATGGTAGAGTTTTGTCAGGGCTGTCAGTAGTTCTAATGGAATGTTGTCTACTCCGGGGGCCTTGTTTCGACTCAGGTCTTTCAGTGCTCGGTGAAATTCTTCACGCAGTATCATGTCTCCCATTTCATCTTCACCTATGTCCTCTTCCATTTCCGCAGTGTTGCCCTCAAGTACATCGCCCTTGTATAAGCCCTCTATATACTCCTTCCACCTTTCTGCTTTCCCTTCTTTGCTTAGAACTGGGTTTCAATCTTAGCTCTTGATAATCGTAAAAGTGGTTCTCTTTTCTCCGAAGGTCTCTTTACTTTTCCTGTAGGCAGTATCTGTCTTACCCCTAGTGAGATATGCCTCTACATCCTTACATTTGTCCTCTAGCCACCCCTGCTTAGCCATTTTGCACTTCCTGTCGATCTCATTTTTGAGACGTTTGTATTCCTTTCCGCCTGCTTCATTTACTGCATTTTTATAGTTTCTCCTTTCATCAATTAAATTCTATATACCTTTTGTTACCCAAGGATTTCTACCAGCCCTCGTCTTTTTACCTACTCGATCCTCTGCTACCCATTCTTCTTCTATTGTATTTATTTCCCAAATTCTTGTCAATCGTTCCCTAATGCTCTCCCTGAAACTCTCTACATATCTCGTTCTGTCAGTTCATCTAGGTCCCATCTCCTTAAATTCCCACCTTCCATGAAAATATAGAGGCTAAAGTGGGAATGTTTCACGATGTCCCTCAGCAAATTCCACATTTTTTTCAACCGAAATTCGCCGAGAACAGAACGTTTTGTATTATTTATTGAACTCCGCTCGTACAAGTGCGCAGTGAGCCAGCTTGACTTAAATCTCCATTTTTGGCGGTTTTTTCATACTTTTGTCTAACCGTTGTATTCCTACCTAAGGACGCGTCACTTTTTTGGAAAATCGCCACACCCGGCGGCCTGGAGGGTTAGTAGTGCTCGGTTTCTGACACCTCGTCACCGCAGCAGGAGGCGGACAGCCGCCGGTACGCACTCGCATCGGACAGCGTCGGTCGGCGAGCCTATCGTAGCGTGGTCCGGCCCGGCACGGGCCACTCGTCCATTCCGTTTGACGGCGCGCTCGCCATGCCAATTGATTTGCCGGCATAATGCGGCCCGCTGATTGGGTATCAGGCGGCCGTTTTGCGCCGCCGTCAGCGCTTAAGCTCCGTCATCACGGCCGCGTCGATAAAGACGTTGCGCGCGTAAAGTGATTTCGATGAAAATTTAATCGCCGAATCTGTTGAGAGCACTTGCCGCGGAGCCCTCCGCGCCGGCTTGAGCTCCAATCGGGATGCGCGGCGGTGACAGGGGCGCCGAACCGAGCATCGGATTGAGCGTCTGGTCGGCCCGCGCTTAGCTGCAAGCAGCGGCCAAGCCTGTCTGTCTCGCCGCGCGCAGCACTCACTGCCAGCCAGAGACAGATGGACACAGCTGTCTCTGTGGCGGACGTCCAGGGCTTAACTCTCTGCCCACTGCGAGTACATTGCTCTACCACTACCCTGCTGCCGTCACATTCACTGATTACTAACATTTGTTTCTAAGCAAGAATGCTCGATAGTGCTATGCGGTACAAATGGAAGATACTCGTCAGGTATACAGGATGGTCCATTTGATCCAGACCGGGCCAAATATCTCATGAAATAAGCGTCAAACGAAAAAACTACGAAGAACGAAACTTGTCTAGCTTGAAGGGGGAAACCAGATGGCTCTATGGTTGGCCCGCCAGATGGCGCTGCCATAGGTCAAACGGACATCAGCCAGTTTTGTTTTTTAAATAGGAACCCTATTTTTTATTACATATTCGTGTAGTGCGTAAAGAAATATGAATGTTTTACTTTGACCACGTTTTTTGCTTTCTGATAGATGGCACTGTAATAGTCAGCAACGTATAAGTACGTGGTATCACATAACATTCCGCCATTGCGGACGGTACTTGCTTCGTGATACATCACCCGTGTTAAAATGGACCGTTTACCAATTGCGGAAAAGGTCGTATCTTGTTGATGTATGGCTATTGGCAACAAAATGCCCAACGGGAGTGTGCTTTGTATGCTGCTCCGTATCCTGGACGACATCATCCAAGTGTCCGGACCGTTCAGCCACATGTGAAACGTCAACCACGACCTGCAGCAAATGATGATGCCATAGTAGGTGTTTTAGCTGCTAATCTGCACTTCAGTAGCAGACAAATTGCATGAGAATCGGGAATCTGAAAAACGTCGGTGTTGAGAATGCTACATCAACATCGATTGCACCCGTACCATATTTCTATGCACCAGGAAATTGCATGGCGACGACTTTGAACGTCGTGTACAGTTCTGCCACTGGGCACAAGAGAAATTACGGGACGATGACAGAATTTTTGCACGCGTTCTACTTAGCGACGAAGCGTCATTCACCAACAGCGGTAACGTAAACCGGCATAATATGCACTGTTGGGTTATGGAAAATCCACGACGGCTGCGACAAGTGGAACATCAGCGACGTTGGCGGGTTAATGTATGGTGCAGCATTTTGGCAGGAAGGATAATTGGCCCCCATTTTATCGATGACAATCTATTTGGTGCAATGTATGCTGATTTCCTACGTAATGTTCTACCGATGTTATTACAAAATGTTTCACTGCATGACGGAATGTCGATGTAGTTCCAACATGATGGGTGTCCGGCACATAGCTCGCGTGCGGCTGAAGCGGTATTGAATAGCACATTTCATGACAGGTGGATTGGTCGTCGAAGCACCATACCATTGCCCGCACGTTCACCGGATGTGACGTCCCCGTATTTCTTTATGTGGGGAAAGTTGAAGGATATTTGCTATCGTAATCCACCGACAACGCCTGACAACATGCGTCAGCTCATTGTCAATGTATGCCGTAATTCACGCCCACTAGCCCATCCACTCCCAGTTGCTGTTTCTCATTCACTCATTCAGCCCAGCTCATTGCCAATATCCCTTTGCGTCTCTTTGCCATTGTCTCCTGCGTCACATCTACAGTCCCCTTCGTTCTGTCTACTGGCTAGCGTTGCTGCCTCTGGATCACGGGGTTCCGTGTTCGATTCCCGACCGGATCGGGGATTTTCTCCGCCCGGGACAGGTGTATTTTTATTTCATCATCATTCGGGAAAGTGGTGAGATTGGACAGGGCAAATGCTTGGGAATTTGTACGGGCGCTGATAACCATGCAGTTGAGCACCCCACAAACCAAATATTATCCTTCGTTCTGTCCTACTACTACAGTCTGTCACTGCCTTCCTCTTGCTATCTCTTACTGCTAACATCTCATTCCTTCCTTTCTTCCTACTGCTGCTGTCTCTTCTCACTGTCACTGTTTCCCTTTCTCGCTGTCATTGCCATATTCTCTCTCATTATCCTTGGCTCTCACTCACTTCCATTTTCTCTTTCTCTTTATTCCCCTCCCCCCCCCCCCCCCGTCCCCTCCGGCACTGTCTGTTTCACTCTAGAACAGTTCTGTCACTGTCCACTAAGGTCCTCTGCCACTGTGTCCCCCTCTTTCTCTCACATTGCCGTGGTCTCCTTCGTTCTTTCTGTCTGCTATCTTTCAGTATATATATATATTACTTTTCCGTCTCATTGCCACTGCCACTATCTTCTTATCTCTCAGTATAAAAACAGCGAATATGTTCTGAGACCAAAATATTTGGGAAAATTTTAAAGCTGCTGAAGAAGGTGGAATGAGACAGCTGGTACCCTTCTTTTCAGTCGGAGCCTTTTAAATAAACAGGAACATATTCGAATATTTTGGGCTCCGATAGGAGCAGGATACGACTCATATGAAATGAAAATTATGGGCCAGTAATATTTACATAGGTTACTTATGCGAAATTGAAATAACGCATAATGCATTTTATACCTCAGACCGAATTTTACGTTCAAAAAAATTTTGACGTGCTTCAGAACTACGAAACGGAGTTCCCAGTTCATAACTGAGACACTTTACAGCATATTTCTCCATGCTACATTACTTTCCCCTCACATCGAATTTTACATGTACAAGCTGGGTAACTTCGAAGCTTGGTACCTTGGAAACCAATGAAGATATGAAAAAAATTTTCCAAGTTGTTCGAGATCGGGGTCTTAGGAATATACCGTAAAAATCAAAAGCCATTTGCTACTCATAGCCGTCTTGGGACCCTCGGCTGGGTTTTCATGCGCTGGTGACAGCGAATATATAACAAAAGACACTTTTCTGGGGTTTCCCAAAGAAAACCACCGACAGAGCCATCCAAGCACGACTTAACGACCTGCCCTCACAGCTCTATTTCCGTCAGTACTCGTACAGCAGTGCTAGTCCTGCAAGCTTCGCAACAGAGTTTTGAAGTAGGAAATTAGTCGTGTTTGGGTAACTCAGTCGGTAGAGCATTTGTCCCCGAAACGTGTAGTTCCCGGGTTCGAGTCCCGGCCAGTCACACAGTTTTAAATACGCCGCGGAGTTTCACATCAGGGCACATTCCGCTGCAGAGTGAAAATATCATTCAAGTTTTGTAGCCCCTAGGGATGAGTGGCCTATGGAAGTGTCATTCTGGAGCCAGGCAGCCCTCGGGGGAGTATAAGGGGAGACGTGAGTCCTGTGGGGCCCATTATGTAACTAGGGTTATTGTTTAAGAAAGGAGAGGGACTTCGCGAGGGCTAATAAAAGACAACTCGTAACCCCCTATCCCCGATTCTACAAACAGTCGAACTCACATGCATAAAACAGTTACAAACGTCTAACTAGTTTACAAACGAGTTAATGTCTTTAATATTTGACGTTCAGCATGTAAAACCTTTATTGTTGAAGACGCTGTGTTAGTTTCTCACGCATCTCAATGTTTGTGACCTCGGATCTCCTCAACTACGTATCGTACAATGATAAAATTTTGCAAGTACTATCACTGGTGTACGTGAATACGGTCTCCAAAATCTGTTACTAATAGAGTTAGCAGTAGTACAGTCATAAATTATAACGTGTTTACTGATACTAAAGTTTTACTCCGCGAACAGAGAAAAATGTAGTCAGCTATAAACTTTTTGCGTTCATTATTTTTTGGTTGTGTCAGCTAGAAAACTTTTGAAAAGGTTGAAATTTTGTGTATAGCTTGCTGAACATTCGTAAGTGCTCCTATTCTCAATTGCTGGAAGAATATAGTCTGGGTAATTTGCGAGCCATGATTTACCCTGCCTCAAGAGATATACACGGTTTGTAATTGTAATACCTACATTATTGTCTTAAACGCTTAAAGTAAGGTTATACCTGTAACTTCCTGGCAGAGTAAAACTGTGTGCCGGACCGAGACTCGAAATCGGGACCTTTGCTCCGCTGAAGAGTGAAATTCTCATTCTGGAAACATCCCCTAGGCTGTGGCTAAGCCATGTCTCCGCAATATCCTTTCTTTCAGGAGTGCTAGTTCTGCAAGGTTCGCAGGAGAACTTCTGTAAAGTTTGGAAGGTAGGAGACGAGATACTGGCAGAAGTGAAGCTGTGAGGGCGGGGCGTGAGTCGTGCTTGGGTAGCTCAATTGGTAGAGCACTTGCCCGCAAAAGGCAAAGGTCCCGAGTTCGAGTCTCGGTCCGGCACACAGTTTTAATCTGCCAGGAAGTTTCATATCAGCGCACACTCCGCTGCAGAGTGAAATTCTCATTCTAAGATTATACCTGTTAATGAGTAGATGGTAACAGGATTTTAAAGCTGTAATACACTAGTCATGGACGCCGCGCCTCTTAGACCACCGCATTCACGTCGT
This sequence comes from Schistocerca americana, assembly GCF_021461395.2. Taxonomy (NCBI): domain Eukaryota; kingdom Metazoa; phylum Arthropoda; class Insecta; order Orthoptera; family Acrididae; genus Schistocerca; species Schistocerca americana. The sequence continues at coordinate 859,910,855 of NC_060120.1, forward strand.
TTTCCCAGAACACAAAGCTGGGTGGCAGCTCGCACTCAACAGTGAAACTTGGGCAATTATTTTCTTCATTAATAAAGGAAGTTTCTCCCACTTGGCGCCTTAATCCCTTCTCTGAACAACAGTTTGATATTCATTAGCCTAGATTTACATTTAAAATTAATATTTTAGTGGGAAATAATGGACCCTTACAGCAGCGGTCGCAATGTTTTGATTCGTCAATGTAAAGTATGTTTGATCGAGTTGTGATTGAGTGCTTTTTTAGGTAAGGCGTATCTCCCTACAGTGTTAGTTGACACTGTCAGTGAGACTCTGAAAGACCCCGTACCACAACGTGGGAAAGAGAGACGTAATGATGTCGGATAAGAGACTTCGGACGTAAAGTCATGTCACGATTTTGTCCACATCCTATAGTTCGGTCGTATATTGAGCTATAAGACCCAAATCGATTGGTGGAGAGGTGCAGGCGCGGCCATAGGAGCGCGTCCGTCCCGTCCCAGGGCAGCCAACATCAATTAGCCAGCGGGCACGTGACGCTGGCCGCTAATTAGAGACTGAGTCAACATTTCATGAGGCGGTAATGACCCGGGGCCGGCATTCCGACAAAGCGCTCAGCTCTCCCCAGGGAGTGGATAAGAGCGCCAACAGCAGCAGCAAACCTCCCCCCCCCCCCCACTTCACCCCCCCCCCCCTGCCCCAGTCCGTGGGGAGACGGGCTGCTGCGCGTTCACCGAGCGAGGGCTACGCAAGACACCGTCCCAACAAGTGAGCTGAGCGCAAAGATCGGGAGCTTCAAGCAGTCGAGAAATCCACAGTCGAAAATAGTTTAGCTGCTGGGGCCACCATACCCTTCAGCCAAGGAATTCTCGTTCCTCGGGTTATCTTGCGTACCCGCGTCCATAAAACGAGGGATTCCATGACATCAGCTGCGCCACACTGAGAGTCAGAACACTGTGACCATTGCCTAAGTGAAACTGATGGCGTTGCGGGCTCATGACACGGCAAAGGAAGTATACAGAATGATTCCGTGCTGATGTTGCAAACTTTCAGGGATGATAATGAAGGGTACATGAATCAATCTGAGGTAAGAGCCCTGTTCCAGAAACGGCCGAGTTATACGTTGTAAACGAAAATCATTCTGATACCGTTTCTGCTGCAATTTCTGTGCTTTCCATATTGTGGGAGGAGGAAAAAGACGAAAAAGACGCGCTATTCGTCCACGAGACTCAGAGGACAATAGACACGAGTTCACAGGTAGATGCCGTGTTTCTTGACTTCCACAAGGCGTTTGATACAGTTCCCCACAGTCGTTTAATGAACAAAGTAAGAGCGTATGGACTATCTGACCAATTGTGTGATTGGATTGAAGAGTTTCTAGATAACAGAACCTGGCATGTCATTCTCAAGTTCTTCATAAGTAAGAGTGATTTCATGTGTGCTGCAGGGGTGTGTCGTAGGACCGTTGCTATTCACAGTATTTATAAATGACCTTGTGGAAAACATCGGAAGTTCACTGAGGCTTTTTGCGGATGATGCTGTGGTATATATCGAGAGGTTGTAACAACGGAAAATTGTGCTGGAATGCAGGAGGATCTGCCACGAATCGACGCATGGTGCAGGGAATGGCAATTGAATCTCAATGTAGACAAGTGTAATGTGCTGCGAATACATAGAAGGAAAGGTCCTTTATCATTTAGCTGTAGTATAGCAGGTCAGCAACTAGAAGCAGTTAATTCCATAAATTATCTGGGAGTAGGCATTAGGAGTGATTTAAAATGGAATGACCATATAAAATAATTCGTCGGTAAAGCAGATGCCAGACTGAGATTAATTGGAAGAATCCTAAGAAAAAGCAATCCGAAAACAAAGGAAGTAGGTTACAGTTCACTTGTTCGTCCACTGCTTGAATACTGCTCACCAGTGTGGGAACCGGCCGGAGTGGCCGTGCGGTTCTAGGCGCTACAGCCTGGAGCCGAGCGACCGCTACGGTCGCAGGTTCGAATCCTGCCTCGGGCATGGATGCGTGTGATGTCCTTAGGTTAGTTAGGTTTAAGTAGTTCTAGGGGACCGATGACCTCAGATGTTAAGTCGCATAGTGCTCAGAGCCATTTGAACCAGTGTGGGATCCGTACCAGATAGGGTTGATAGAAGAGATAGAGAAGATCCAACGGAGAGCAGCGCGCTTCGTTACAGGATCATTTAGTAATCGCGAAAGCGTTACGGAGATGATAGATAAACTTCAGTGGAAGACTCTGCAAGAGAGACGCTCAGTAGCTCGGTACGGGCTTTTATTGAAGTTTCGGGAACATACCTTCACCGAGGAGTCAAGCAGTATATTGCTCCCTCCTACGTATATTTCGCGAAGAGCCCATGAGGATAAAATCAGAGATTAGAGCCCACACAGAGGCGTACCGACAATCTTTCTTTCCACGAACAATACGAGACTGGAATAGAAGGGAGAACCGATAGAGGTACTCAAGGTACCCTCCGCCACACACCGTCAGTTGGCTTTCGTAGTATGGATGAAGATGTAGACCAAAACAAGAAAATATTGTTCCTTAAACATGGGCTCTAAAAAGGATTCGTTAAGAGCTAAGAGCACTTCTTCAGTAAAAAAAAATGTATTTTAACAGTAGCAAGATGAACAAATGCTTTAGGGCCCACGTTTTCGTTTTAGTCCATACCACCTCTTGCCAAAATATGGAAAGCAAAGTGCTTGCAGTAGAAGGGGTCCACCGCCAGAGCTATCAGAACGATTTTGGCGTCTATCTTGCGACATGATCGTTACCGGACGAGGATCCTTACATCAGACTGACACATTTACCTTCCTCCATCATTCCTGAAAGTCTGTAACGTTATCACGAAATCACCCTGTATAGGCGCAGCAGAGATGAATGGGGAATCATTCTAGCGACGATACGGGCCGTAAATGGGGAAATCCACTGACATGAGCGACTTTGACAGAGGCAAGTTTAAAATCATTTCAACAAAACAGGCTAGATCGCATATAAGCTGTATATATTCCCCCTTGCGTCTAATTTCGGTCGCTTATAAGACCATCATCAGATTTTTTTCTGTTTTCTAACTACGAGAAATCAGATCATCTCTCCGGAACCAGTTTTTTGAGATAATAAAACTGAAAATAAGTGCATTTTTTCTACAAACAAGAATCGCGGTAATTCGCTCTTAGATGTTAATTTTTATATATTTCCAGAATCAATTACAAAAAAGCCCTAAGAACAGTTCACTAGTTGCAGCTCCAAAGTAACCATCAGGTGCTTGTTTTCAGGTTCAAAGCTGGTTTAGTGAACGTAAGTTGTCGGCCTGTTTCAGATCGCGGGGCACCGAGGCATGTTCTGCTATCATTGCCCGCCGTCGCTGCACCCTTCGAGCGCACCACGGCTGCCAACCTTAGATTACCCCTTCACGCCGACGCATCCCTGTAAGTACCACGTATGTTAGCTTGCTAGAACTAGACAGCTGCATGCCAAATCGTAGGATATTTGGTTGAAAAACCACCTCCGCCCTACGAGCGTTATCGACTTATGAAACTACAGTCATAAATTTGCGAAGGTGAGTCAAATAACACACAGTGAATGTGAAAAAAGTGAAAAATGGAAATGTTATCTTTCAAAGTAGGTAGTACACACTTTCCAAAGAGCTGTTCGGATGTTCAAATCGCGCAGATGCCCAACCATCAGCATAGACACAGTGTGAAAATGTGAGACAAAGTATTCCAAAAGCTTAGCACGCGATGGAATTATCCGTGTTGGGAACAGCTACAAGACACCCAAAAGCTAACAAATGCAAGACGAAATGATGACTGAAATGCAGGTGGGATAGACATGTCTGTAGTCAAAGAATGCACGGTAGATGGGTCGCAAGGGATGAGAAACGATCCAATCTCGGACTTAATGGAAACTGCACACTGCTGAAGACTGTGGTTCCCAGGTAAGACGTGAGTTGTTCTTCCAGTTGTGGATATCAAGTGACTTAATTTTTAATAACTCTTTGATGTCTGCAAATGCTAACTTTTATTTTATTTATTTTATTTTATTGTATAATTTCGGCCGTAGTCCATTTACGAGTACACTTTTGAAAGTCGTTTTTGTAAAACAATATCAGATCTTCACTACATCATTTTTGCTAAATGTGAAAGCAGTGACTAAGCAGAATATAAGTTACGCTAGATATAATAACTTGTAATACACCTGTTGTTTATACTATTCAAACAGTTTCTATTTGTCACGTGCCACTTTTACTGTTTATTTGTGCTACAGAATTTAAGCCTGTTGTTCGCATGATGAAATCTGACTGCAATGAAATGTTAGTAACGGAAGTTACGTGGTACATTATTTAATCTTGAGCAATGAATTCCATAGCATTTATCTTCAAAGAATGTTCCGATGTTTCCTCTACGTTTGAGGAAGTGTTCACTTATACGCGCGTATAATGTTCTCTTTGTCACCTGGAAGATGGTAATGGGACACGGTTGAGTGTATCGATCTTTTATTGAGAATGACTCGTAGGAAATTGAGTAAATAAGAGACCTATGATTTTTCTCTTTTGAATTATAACTAACTGTTTCCAATTTGTTTGGGCAGCCAACTGGTAACGTACAAGAGTAGCCCCGATTGCACCAAATTTTTTAGTGATGTTCAACATTTTGTGTCAAATACAAGTTTTTAGATATTTTTCATATGCTGTACTCGCATCTATCTTGTTTTCTCAGTATTCTATCTTTTCTGCATGCACTCCCACGACTCCTGTTATCGTTCACACTAACGTCCGACACATTCGGCGTCCTGTAGGTCTCTGTTGTTACGCGCTGTCCTGGCTTTCCTCAGTCGCGTTAGCGTCTCTGCGTCGCACGCTATGCGTAAACAAACTTCCCATGGGGTTGACGTTAAAAAAACACGCGCCTTTCACGTGATCTGCCGGCGCGTGCTGTATACTTCTGAACAATCTGTTTTTTTAACCCTTTCAGACACGAATATTTTTTGGAAGAAGCAAAAGTTTTATTTATGTGGTAATGCTCTTAATTTATTTTCTAATGATTTCAGATCCAAGACTTACACAAAAATACCTCTTCATTTTCAAAACATACTTTATACACTTGGCTTCATTTTATAGACTAAAATAACTAATTATGAAATATTCTCTGTTGTAATAAATAGTAAAAGGATTATTCAGTAATTACCACGCAAAATAACAATATTCATGCCGGCCGGTGTGGCCGTGCGGTTCTAAGCGCGTCAGTTTGGAACCGCGTGACCGCTACGGTCGCAGGTTCGAATCCTGCCTCGGGCATGGATGTGTGTGATGATGTCCTTAGGTTAGTTAGGTTTAAGTAGTTCTAAGTTCTAGGGGACTGATGACCTCAGTAGTTAGGTCCCATAGTGCTCAGAGCCATTTAAACAATATTCAGTTATACAGTTGAATATAGCGAACCAACCACATTTGTGTATTCTGGCAGTCACGAGCTGCTGCGCACTGCTAAATTGACTTGCTGATATTTTCATTGTGATGCCCAACAGTTGGCAGCACTGGCGCCTCATGAAAAAATTGAACATTCACAAAAGTGTACTTCTGGTTTCCATTGGGAAAAAATACTTCTGTTGCAGCTAAGACACAGTAAAATTTAATGTACACAATTGTAGCCAGAGGGTCGGAACGGTTTAACGACGCTTTCTCTCATTAAACTGCTTCGTAAACTTGGAGCTGATATCAGAGTGAATTTAATTATTACTTTATATGCACAAATTTTTCAATGTGAGGTGACGTAGGTTTCCGACGATATGGTCACATGACAGATTTACAGGGTATATTTGTTAGCTTTTGACCATAAAAGATGTGCAATGACAAACGTTGCCAACTGAGCGTATGGTGATACAAAGAACGTATGCCGATGTTCTCTGAATATTTATAGACATGAAACATGTGTCACGGGTTTTCGATATACTTCTGTTAGCGTACGTATAAGGGTTGGAGTAGTAAGTAAATTTAATGACATTTCAATTACAGAAGTGTATAATCTACCAGTTACAACAAATTAATACAGTATCGTAATATTTTACTTCTAAAAAGTAAGACAAAATCACTTAGGGTCAAGCTGTCTATACCACTGTGTGTGCTGCGTCCGCGTTTGTCTTTCGTCACCATAATAACCCCGGCGAGCTCTAAGTTACTGCAAGAACACGTCGTAGGGAACTAGTAAAATTTTTTTGAGGAATTTTTTCTTCCGCAACTCTTGCTGTTCATTTCAGACTCTTATCGCACTGGCGTCTAAAACGATTGGAAATATCCACTTCCTCTAATAGCTCATCAATTTATCTTTATGTATTTTTGTGGAAACTTCCATCGAGTCTTTAACGCTGAGAGCTTTGCATTTTGTCGCCTTTGAATGTGCGACGGAAGTGGGAAGGTTGCTACCACTCATTCCCGTATCTTCTTCAAAACGTGAGCTAAACGCCCTTCCAATTAAGCCAGTTTAAAAACTTGGTCTGTTTCCATAACTAATTTCGCAAATACCTTATTCCGAATACGTTTTATTTTTGCTGGCTGTATGTCATAATGTCTGTTGTTATGTTTTGAAACTGGAGCTCACATCTGAGTTCTTGAAACACACTGCTGTCTTATGAGTGATTATAACTAAATATGGAAACGCAGTGATCTTACTCTTCCTCTCTTTCCGTATTTGCCTAGCCAAAGTTATTCGTTCTAAAAGATTCCAAGGTCTTTCATAAGTTTTTTGTTCAAATAACGCCTCTCTTTAATATCAGTATGACTGAAAATACTTAGCTCCAGTTCAATTTCTTCCTTTTGCAACGTTAAGTTTACTAATCTGTGGATCACTGTGTAAAGTATGCCGGCTTTGTATCTCACGATGACATGACTTTTTGGATTACTACAAGCGTAGTAATATTTTTACTTTTTGAATCACAAGTCTTCTGACTGGTTTGACGCGGTCCGCCAAGAATTCCTCTCCTGTGCCAAACTTTTTATCTGAGGGTAACAATTGCAACCTACGTCCACAATTGTTTGCTGTATGTATTCCAGTGTCTGTCTTCCTCTACTGTTTTTACCCACTAGTACTCGTACTATGGAAGTTATTCCTTGATGTCTTAAAAGATGTCCTTCCATCCTGTCCCTACTTCTTTTCAGTATTTTCCCTATATTCCTTCCCTCGCGAATTCTGCGCAGAACCTTTTCATTTCTTACCGTATCAGTCCACCTAATTTTCAACCTTCCTCTGTAGTACGACATCTCAGTTCTCTTCGGCTTTTCCCATAGTCCATGTTTCACTACCGTACGATGCTGTGCTTCGAACGTACATTCTCAGAAATTTCTTCCTCAAATTAAGGTATATGTTAGATATTAGTAGTCTTCTCTTGGTCACAAATGCCCTCTTTGCATGTCTAGTCTGCTTATCATCTCATATTTGCTTGTCCGTTATGGGTTATTTTGCTCCCGGAGTGCAGAATTGATCAACTTAAGCTATTCGTTATCACCAATTTTTATGTTAATTTTCTCGCCGCTCTCACTTCTGCTACTTTTCGTTACTTTGGTCTTTTTCCGGTTTACTCTCAATCCGTATTTTGTACTCATTGGACTGTTCATTCCATTCAATAGATACTGTAGTTCTTCAGTTTCAGTGAGGACAGAAATGTCATCAGCGAATTTTATCACTGATAACCTTTCACCATGAATTTTAATCCCACTCATGAACTTCTTTTTTAATTTCCGTCATTGAGTCTTAGATGTATACATTGAACAGTAGGGGCGAAAGACTATAACCCTGTCGTACACCGTCTGCTTTGTCAGATACGAAGATATCGAATGTATGTTCTGACAACAGCGTCATCTCCAAACAATCTAAGACGGCTGCTCAGATTGTCTCCAAAATCGTTTATATAGATATGGAACAGCAAAGGGCCTATAACACTACCTTGGGGAAAGCCAGAAATCACTTCTGTTTTACTCGATGACTTTCCGTCAATTACTACGAATCCAGTCACATAACTGAGACGATATTGCATAAGCACGCAATTTCACTATAAGCCGCTTGTGTGGTACAGTGTCAAAAGCCTTCCGGAAATCCAGAAATACGGAATCGATCTGAAATCCCTTGTCAATAGTACTCAACACTTCATGCGAATAAAGAGCTAGTTGTGTTTCACAAGAACGATGTTTTCTAAACCCATGTTGACTGTGTGTCAATAGACCGTTTTCTTCGAGGTAATTCATTATGTTGGAAAACAATATACAGGGTGATTCAAAAAGAATACCACAACTTTAGGAATTTAAAACTCTGCAACGACAAAAGGCAGAGCTAAGCACTATCTGTCGGCGAATTAAGGGAGCTATAAAGTTTCATTTAGTTGTACATTTGTTCGCTTGAGGCGCTGTTGACTAGACGTCAGCGTCAGTTGATGCTAAGATGGCGACCGCTCAACAGAAAGCTTTTTGTGTTATTGAGTACGGCAGAAGTGAATCGACGACAGTTGTTCAGCGTGCATTTCGAACGAAGTATGGTGTTAAACCACCTGATAGGTGGTGTATTAAACGTTGGTATAAACAGTTTACAGAGAATGGGTGTTTGTGCAAAGGGAAAAGTTCTGGACGGCCAAGAACGAGTGATGAAAATGTAGCACGCATCCAGCAAGCATTTGTTTGCAGCCCAGGAAAATCGACTCGCAGAGCTAGCAGAGAGCTGCAAATTCCACAATCAACTGTATGGAGAGTCCTACGAAAATGGTTAGTTATGAAACCTGAACGTCAACTACCTGAGGCGATGGATCGGCCGCCAGGCAGCCCGTGACAGAGCACTTCATCACTGGCCTCCAAGAAGCCCTGATCTTACCCCCTGCGATTTTTTCTTATGGGGGTATGTTAAGGATATGGTGTTTCGGCCACCTCTCCCAGCCACCATTGATGATTTGAAACGAGAAATAACAGCAGCTATCCAAACTGTTACGCCTGATATGCTACAGAGAGTGTGGAACGAGTTGGAGTGTCGGGTTGATATTGCTCGAGTGTCTGGAGGGGGCCATATTGAACATCTCTGAACTTGTTTTTGAGTGAAAAAAACCTTTTTAAATACTCTTTGTAATGATGTATAACAGAAGGTTATATTATGTTTCTTTCATTAAATACACATTTTTAAAGTTGTGGTATTCTTTTTGAATCACCCTGTATGTTCTAAAATATTGCTGCATATCGACGTTAACGATATGGGCCTGTAATTTAGTGGATAAATCCTACTACCTTTCTTGAATATTCGTGTGACCTGTGCAACTTTCGTCTTTGGATAAGGATCTTTCGTCGAGTGAACGGTTGTATAAGGTTGTTAAGTGTGGAGCTAATGCGTCAGCATACACCTAAAGGAACCTAATTGATATACAGTCTGGACCAGAAGATTTGCATTTATTAAGCGATTTAAGTTGCTTCACTACTCCGGGGATATTGACTTCTATGTTACTCGTGTTGACAGCTGTTCTTGATTCGAATTCTGTAATATTTACTTAGTCGCCTTTTGTGAAGGCATTTCGAAAGACTGTCTTTAGTAATCTGCTTTGGCAGCACTGTCTTCGATAGTATCTCCATTGCTATCGCACAGAGAAGACATTGATTGTTTCTTGCCGCTAACATACTTCACATACGACCGGAATCTCTTAGGATCTTCTGCTAGGTTTCGAGACAGTTTCGTTGTGGAAACTGTTATAAGCATCTCGCATTGAAGTCCGCGCTAAATTTCGAGCTTCTGTAAAAGATTGCCAATCTTGGGGATTTTGCGTCTACTTTGGTTACTGGAGCACCAACCATACGAGCACCAACAATTTGCCAACTTTAGAATTGACTCCGCTCAACACGGAACACTATTCTGACTACGACTGACAATTGAAACATACTGAGGGCACTGTACAGGTGCCGTTTGTAGTCAAACACAGCAGTGCAGCCTGCAGGCTTGGCTATCATCTACATTTAGGAGCGTAAGTCAATTATTAACCGCAATTTAGTGATATTTTTGATTATTTTGGCAGTACTGTCGTTTTACGTGGATGACGCATGCTTTGTTTATTTGTTGTTATATCTTTGCAATTTTCAAGCTGCTAGGTTAGTTTCGTTATCGCTGCCGTGCTGTTAATCATGGCTGCTCCGCTGTCTATTTGCACCAAAGAGCAGCAACGTTTAGTGAACAGTTTTTTTTGTGGTCAGAAGGCGTATCAGGGGCCAAAATTCATCAAAGGCTTTCGGTACAGTACGGGAACAGTGTTTTGCCACAACTGAGTGCCTGCAAATGGATTGAAAAATTCCGAAATGGTCGCACAAGTGTTACGCACGATGAAGGAGCCGGACGACAGTTTCCGTGTACCGCCACAAAAGAAGAAACCATTGAGCGTTCACGTGAAATGATTCTCTTGGACAGATGATTAACTATTGACGAAGTGGCACATCGTCTGCAAATTCGTCACGGTTCTGCCTACGAAATCATTCACAACAGACTTCTGTTTCATTAAGTTTGCGCAAGATGGGTCCCAAAACAACTCACACAATTGCATAAGCAAAAGCGCTTGGACATCTGCAAAAAAAACATTTCGATCGCTATGGTAACGAAGGGGACAACTTCTTAGACAGGATCATTACTGGTGACGAAACATGGATCCATCATTACGAATCGGAGAGTATAAGGCAGAGTATGGAATAGAAACATCCAAATTCGCCGTGCAAGAAAAAGTTCAAGACTCAACGGTTCGCAAGAAAACTGATGCTTGCGGTTTTTTGGAACGTACAAGGTCCAGTACTGGAACATTATGGGGAAAGGGGCACAAGAATAAACAGTGTACGTTACAGTGAGATGCCTAAAGCCTGCAATTCGAAGCAAACGTCGAGGATTGCTGTCAAAAGTTGTTGTGTTGTTGCACGACAATGGCCGTCCGCATACTTCTGTCCTCACTGCTGAAACGCTCCAGAAACTCTAATTTGAAGTCCTGGATCATCCTCCATATAGTTCCGACCTTGCCCCTTCTGACTATCACTTGTTTGGTCCACTCAAACAGGCATTAAGGGGCCGTCGATTTGCCTCGGACGAAGCAGTGAAAGAAGCGGTGCGTTCCTGGCTCGCAGCTCAGCCGAGAACCTTCCTTTATGAGGGCATCAGGAAACTCGTACAACGATGGACCAAGTGCGTTGAAACGCAAGGAGACTATGTCGAAAAAGGATGTTCTTGTAAGTTTCCTATTTGATTACAATAAAATTTTATAACTACTTTGCCGATAACAATTGACTTACCCTCGTATGTTCAAGCAAGCATTTCTCGCGGTGATTCCGTATTATTCTCTCGTTGTCCATTTCTGCAGTCTGGTAAACAAGAAATCGAGTACCTGTACGTTAGTGCGCCATCTCCCTAACTTAAGGGAAATAATACATATTGTTTCAGTGCTCAGATTACGTGATTTGACACTGCAGCAATGTTCCCGGTAGAAAAAGCAAGGCTGAGATTGAGATTAAAGCATTTAGAGACAAGGACCGAGAGCCGGCCGCGATGGTCTCGCGGTTCTAGGCGCGCAGTCCGGAACCGCGCGACTGCTACGGTCGCAGGTTCGAATCCTGCCTCGGGCATGGATGTGTGTGATGTCCTTAGGTTGGTTAGGTTTAAGTAGTTCTAAGTTCTAGGGGACTGATGACCACAGCTGTTAAGTCCCATAGTGCTCAGAGCCATTTGAACCATTTGAACAAGGACCGAGGTAGATGTGGCCAGACCCTATGAAATATTCTCCACTCTTGACAGAGAACACGACGGCCATATTTCGGCAACTAACTGCAAGGATTTCCTCAATCGGCTACGCTTTCAGGCCATCCTCAGCATTGCCGAGTATTTCAGCCACATTGCAGCAATATTAACGACAATGCTTTTGCGGCCACACATTGCTGTAAAACATGGTCCGTGTAAATGCAGCTTTAGAAAGAACTGCTTTGGCTTTAATTCCTAATTTCGAGGAAATCACCCCACCTCTAGCTTAGGAGAGTACAACAACATAAATGTAAAAGCCATCTAAAATTGTACTCTGTACACTGCTGTAGCGTTTGTGGCGGAGGGCACATAGTGTGCTAAAAGTATTTAGACGAAATGGCTCAAACCAAATGGACATACAGAACACACAGCACAAGCGAAAGAACTTTCTTCCGCTACATGACTTTTCTGTCAGCCTACGCTGCGACAACGTTTCATACAAAAGTCGTGAACGACACCACTGCTCATTTGGTGCAGCCATTTATAGAACATGACTTCGCTTCTGGAGTCATAAAACTTTATGAGGATGTCCTTATTAAGTTAATATAGGACTGATAGAAGAACTACTCGTCTTTTTCTAATATTCCACTCTGCTCATTTAATAGCGCGATCCATCTGCCTTCTTTGTCATTTATCTTCCTCGTAGCTTCGTAGATTTTCTCCCCACAGCGTTATCAAGGCTCTTTGACTCTCATATTTCGGGTGCCCCTACTTTTATTGTGTCAGTCCTGCAGATCCTTACAGTTTATGCCGTCGTAAGTCGTCCTGGTCCATTAGCGTCTCCATTTCTTATCTCCAATTACTCATTTGGATAAAAGCGTAGTCGTAGATTGTTGTCTTCCCATCATATATTAAAGATATTTGTCTGGCTAAATTACAGCCTTAATTCTTCGTTTGTGATTGAAATAGTTGGTTACATCGCGGTGCTTTCTTGTATGAGAGACCAGTGTTTAGTGTTTATTGAGCTTACGTTCGTATTCGATCGACTTCACAAAGCTTTTCTCGATGGTTTCAATGCTGCGGACGAGAATTGATTTCACGCGAGTGAATCTGGGTTCAAAGTCACAGTTGATATTGCAATAATTTTTACTGTGATTGTTCTCATGTGGATATGAATGATTCGTGTTTGAAGTTTTTGTTTCATCCTGAAACTAGTCATAAACAAGATTTTCTTGCTCAGAACCTCCATATCCGCAAACTGTAGCGAGTAAAGTTCCAAGACAGACTAGCTCCTGCAGTTTTTGTAGATTGGCAGGTGAACAATGGCTATCCGTAAAATAGGAAATAAAGTTGGCTAACTACATAGCCAAAGTTCCAATTGAATTTTAAGTAGCAGTTATTTCTTTGTGGCTCTTTTGCGTTCAGATCAGCTTATTTTTTATTTTTTCCTTGCGTTTCTACGACCAGATAATCTACTTTTCTTCGAGCAGATGTTCGGACTTTCAACACCTTTACTTTGTTGACGGTATTCTCATGTTCACTTCTGTTACTTAATGAATATGGTATGGTATTAATTTTTACCGTACCCCCTTTACTTGTGTGAGCCATTTAATGTGGGTCTTCATGTTGTTCCAGGGTTCTTTTGACCTGCCCATAAAATCACAGTCCTCCCTTTTTAAAAGATGTGAAATTATCAGTTATTTCACATAATACCTTATTTGGTCATGGTTTGTGTTCATGTCCGTATTTGGTATTCCCTACGATATTCCTCAGAATGTTTCCCTCCGTTATTTCCGAGTAGTCTACCACACGTTTCTTGTTCCGTGGAATACATTCTGATGCGTACAATCTTTCTGGTTTTGTAACTGAACTTCAACCATTGAATTTTGTTCCCCGATCATTATTTCGAGGACAATGTTAAACAACAGTCGTCGTGTCAAAAGATTTTTATTTTTCTTATTGTGAATGCTGGTGGGCATTTTACAAAAGCCATGGATAGCCCAATTGCAAGGAAGTGATGTATGGGTTCTAACAAAATAGAGAGAACACTACTGACACTAGGGATGAGTTTTTGAGATATTGATACAGAAGTAAGCAATAATAGCAATGCTCAATAGGGCAAAGGTATAATTGAGGTAATGATGAATTACGCGGTTAAAAACAGATGCTGTCCTGTGAGTAAATTACCGCTTGCAAAGTTATTGATGTAGCAAGACGTTGGTTCAAATGGTTCAAATGACTCTGAGCGCTATGGGACTTAACATCTGAGGTCATCAGTCCCCTAGAACTACTTAAAGCTAACTAACCTAAGGACATCACACACATCCATGCCCGAGGCAGGATTCGAACCTACGACCGTAGCTGTCGCGCGGTTCCAGACTGAAGCGCCTAGAACCGCTTGGCCACAGCGGCCGGCGACGTTGGTTCAGAGGTGCACCAGTAGAGTGGTACCACGCGAGCATACAGGCCCCCCACAGTAGGGTGGCGTAAGGTCTCCGTATTGAACGGAGATTATGTTGAAAAATAGTGTTTTGCAGGCAAAATAATGTGGTGTACTGGAATCCCGAATAAAACCAACCTGCTATCAGAAAGAAAGTCTTGAATTTTTGTTTTGTACGCCCCTTGTAATTTGTTTTTGCCTTTCAGTGTGTATTCGTGTGATCAGCTTTGCTAGAAAAAAAGAATCAGAGGTGTTGTAACTCGACTGCACCTCGTGCGTATTGTCAGCAGCTGCGCCCAAACAACCGGAGGCCGCGCCGGCAGTGTTGTGCTGTTTCGGCCTGTCGGTCGCGATGCAGCGCGCAGAGGGCCCGAGTCCCATCCCGTCCCGTCCATTAGCCAGGGCCAGCAGCGGCAGCGGCACTCTTGCGCGGGTGATGACATCACTGCGATAGGCGCCGCCTCCCGGGACCCGCGCCGGCGCCGGCCTACACGCTGTAATCCCCGTAATTCGCCCCATAATGGGGTTACCAAATTAGGGCTGGCCAGAGCGCGCAGCGCCGCGCAGGGTTGGCACCCCTGCAGCGGCGCGTGGCCCGACCGCGGGGCTCTACCCGGCACTCCCCTGACAACGCGCTGCAAAACAACGCCGTTTCGCCTTGATCCTTGTTTCTAGTCCGAAACCAGGAGTTGGATCGCACTGGGCCAGTAGTCGACACGTGGTAAAACATGTAAAAAAGTTTAAATCTCGGTTAACTTGCCGCGTCAGATTCGGATAAAATCCCGAGCTTTCGATGCCTGCCTCTATTTCGTTGTCAAGAGCTGTCTGAGGCTGTCGTGAAACTAATGCATATGACGCATTGTGAAAGGAGGGAGGTGTATTTCACCGCGAAGGAGGATACGTCAGGATGTCTGGTAACGACATGCAACACTACCTGTAGTGCCTACTTCTACGTCACAGACAGGAGTGAGAGGACGGTTTGCCCCAAATCTCTACAGGTACTGGTTTCCAGACACATGAGTATAGATTTTCTTGTAGGGCTGGTCAACACTGCCTCCTCTAGGTGTATGTGAGACAATATTTAAACACCCTGTACATTTCAGCAAAATAATACCCACTCACATCGCGAGTTTCTACTGTTTGTCTTCTGGCTTGCCAAACCCTATTCTTCCGAGCAAGGTCGCCGGATCTCTCCCTAATCGCGAATGTTTAGAGCTTTATGGGCAGGGCCCTCCAACCAGCTCTGAACTTCGACGCTCTAATGTGCCAATTGGACAGAATTTGGCACGATATCCTTCAAGAAATCCAACATTCTATCAGTCAATGCCAAGATCTTGCAGATCTCGCTGTCGGGCGTGGTCGGCGCTTGGATGGGTGACCATCCAGGCCGCCATGCGCTGTTGCCTTTTATCGGGGTGCACTCACCCTCGTGATGCCAATGGAGGAGCTACTCGACCGAATAGTAGCGGCTTCGGTCAAGAATAACATCTTACGACAGGGAGAGTGGTATGCTGACACTATGCCCCTCCTATCCGATCCTCCACCGAGGAGTGGCCTACTGTGACCATCCGACCGCTGTGTCAACAGCGGTCGGATGGTCACGGTAGGCCACACCTGCCCTGAAGACGGAGTGCTTTATCCTGCACATCTACAGGCAGTCCACAGTCACAATAATTACTCACCAATGTCGTAAGTAGGATCGAACCGATGCCATTTTAGCCAGAGTATTTCTGTGCAAAATAATTCGATTAATGTGAGCTTTTATTCCTTTAGTAACCGTCGAGTAACATTAATATGGAGACCATTTTTCTTTTTTCTTTTTTTCTTTTTTTCTTTTTTTTTTGCCCTAACAAAAAAAAGGACGCACCATGAAGGAACTACCGAATGGGACGAGAATGTGTAGATGTGATGTACATGTACAGACAACGATTCTAGTTCCAGAAAACAATTGGATAATTTACTCTATAAAAAGAGCTTCAAAAATTCAACGAATCAATAATGTGTTGGTTCACCTCTGGCCCGTAAGCAAGCAGTTATTCGGCTTGGCAGTGATTGATAGAATATTGGATGTCCTGAAGGATATCGAGCCAAATTCTGTCCAATTGACATATTAGAGCTGGTTGGAGGGTCCTGCCCATGAAGCTCCAACTGTTCTCAATTACGGAGAGATCCGGCGACCTTCCTCGGCAAGGTTGGGTTTGGCAAGCACCAAGACAAGCAGTAGAAACTGGAGACGTGAGTGAGTATTACACTACTGGCCATTAAAATTGCTACACCAAGAAGAAATGCAGATGATAAACGGGTGTTCATTGGACAAATATATTATACTAGAACTGACATGTGATTACATTTTCATGCAATTTGGGTGCATAGATCCTGAGAAATCAGTACCCAGCACAACCACCTCTGGCCGTAATAATGGCCTTGATACGCCTGGCCATCAAGCCAAAAAGAGCTTGGATGGCGTGTACAGGTACAGCTGCCCATGCACCTTCAACATGATACCACAGTTCATCATGAGTAGTGACTGGCGTATTGTGACAAGCCAGTTGCTCAGCCACCATTGACCAGACGTTTTCAATTGGTGAGAGATCTGGAGAATGTGCTGGCCAGGGCAGCAGTCGAACATTTTGTGTATCCAGAAAGGCCCGTACAGGAGCTGCAACATGCGGTCGTCCATCATCCTGCTAAAATGTAGAGTTTCGCAGGGATCGAATGAAGGGTAGAGCCACGGGTCGTAACACATCTGAAATGTAACGTCCACTGTTTAAAGTGCCGTCAATGCTAACAAGAGGTGACAGAGACGTGTAATCAATGGCACCCCATACCGTCACATCGGGTGATACGCCAGTATGGCGATGACAAATACACGCTTCCAATGTGCGTTCACTGCGATGTCGCCAAACACGGATGCGATCATCATGATGCTGTAATTAGAACCTGTATTCATCCGAAAAAATGACGTTTTGCTATTCGTGCACCCAGGTTCGTCGTTGAGTACACCATCACAGGCGCTCCTGTCTGTGATGCAGCGTCAAGGGTAACCGCAGCCATGGTCTCCGAGCTGATAGTCCGTGCTGTTGCAAACGTCGTCGAACTGTTCGTGGAGATGGCTGTTGTCTTGCAAACGTCCCTATCTGTTGACTAAGGGATCGAGACGTGGCTACACGATCCGTTACAGCCATGCGGATAAGATGCCTGTCATCTCGACTGCTTGTGATACGAGGCCGTTGGGATCCAGCACGGCGTTCCGTATTACCCTCCTCAACCCACCGATTCCATATTCTGCTAAGTCATTGGATCTCGAACAACGCGAGAAGCAACGTAGCGATACGATAAACCGCAATCGCGATATTCTACAATCCGACCTTAACCAAAGTCGGAAACGTGATGGTACGCATTTCTCCTCCTTACACGAGGCATCACAACAACGTTTCACCAGGCAACACCGGTCAACTGCTGTTTGTGTATGAGAAATCGGTGGGAAACTTTCCTCATGTCAGCACGTTGTAGGTGTCGCCGCCGGCGCCAACCATGTGTGGCTGCTCTGAAAGGCTAATCATTTGCATACCCTTGCATCTTCTTCCTGTCGGTTAAATTTCGCGTCTGTAGCACGTCATCTTCGTGGTGTAGCAATTTTAATGGCCAGTAGTGTATTTTGCTGAAATGTAAGCCCAGGATGTCTTGCCAGGAAGGGCAACAAAACGGGAGACAGAATGTCGTCGACTTACCGCTGTGCTGTAATGGGTGCTTCGGATGACAACCAAAGGGATCCTCCTTTGAAATGCAATGGCAACTCAAACCATCACTTGTGGTTATCGGACTGCTAGGCGGGCGACAGTCAGGAAGGTAACCCATCGCTGTGTGGCACGTCGTCTCTGGCCTAGAAACTCATTGACGGCGGTAGATTTATTTTCAGTGATGAGTTCCACTTCGAATTGAGCCCCAATGACCGCCGATGACGAGGCTGGAGATGACTGTAAAACAATGTGATACCAACCTGATTGTCGCCCACCATATGCCCCGAGGTCTGAGGTGCCATTTCATTTCCATCCACAGTACCTTTTGTAACCACGATCGGAACGGTTGCGGGGTTGCCGAGAATGAAAGCGCGGCGGGACCAAACGGGAGCGACCCACGAACAAACAAAACAAACGGGAAAGGACGGACACGAACAACTACGGACGACTGAGCAAGACCTTACGAACAACAACACGCATGAAGCAATGGGATCATAAGAGAAAAGCTCTCGAGTGAACACCGTGCACTCGTAGTCGTACACGGAAACAAACTAGACACGCTGTCTGTAGGCGAGATGTCGGCAGACTCACTCGAATATCATACTGCCTCGCTGAGCGAGAGGCAGACGCTTAAATACTTGATAAGGTACGTCGCTATTGGCCGCTGGGACAACGTGCTCCACCGTGGTGGACCTCTCACATTATACGCAGGCCAGGAGCGGGCGCAGCCACGGCTTACGGCGCAACGGCTGCAGAGACTTCTGGTGGTAATCGAGGTCCATGCTGTCTGGCGCGGAGTCGAAACCCGCGGCGCTCGGTACTTGGACAATATTCTAACCCCCCCCCCCCCCCCCATTTCTTTGCCCTTCGTGGGACGCTATCTTGGGTTAATATTTTTCTTAGAATGTATTTTGATTAATGTGAGCGGTTATTCTTTTAGAGAAATCGTCGGGTAACATTAATCTGGCGACCGTTTTTTACTCATTCATTTGAACTAGCCGCACAGGTTCAGTTGGTCGGAGTGATTAATGAACTTTAGACTGTCAATCTAAATCTGTACTGGTGACAGTCGTGTGTGGTTCGTGGGTGGATGGAGGGGGGAACGATCTATTAATATTTTAACTTATTTAGTAAACTCAGTTGTGATGGCATACAAGTTGTTAACTTTTATTTTTAGATGACCAGTTTCAATTCTTTAAAGAGATCATCACCAGGTCAACATTCCTTGATTACAGTAGGAATCGTTGTTGTGGACCAAGTCCGCCCGTGCTGGCGTGGAGAACACTGTTGCAGTGCAGGAGTCCTGCTCCGCGCCAGCGATTCCTGCTGTTGACAAGAATGTAGACTGACGATGATCTCTTTAGAGGATCGAAACTGGTCATCTAAAAATAAAAATTAACAACTTATATGCAACCACGACTGTTTACTAAATAAGTTAAAATATTAATAGATCGCTATTTTTCCTGGGACAATGTTCCGTAAAACTGTGTGTGTGTGTGTGTGTGTGTGTGTGTGTGTGTGTGTGTGTGTGTGTGTGTGTGGTTTGGGGATCTTATGGGCGCCCAATGGCGAGGTTATCAGCGACCTAACAATGATTAAAATAAACGAATGCGGATAAGAACGAAAACTGTCGTACACGCATGCACACGAAATGACCATACAATGCCTCTATCACACAGGCACTCCCACATGCACTAAAACTAATGAGGCGGCAAGATAGCTAATCAAGAAATTAAAACAGAAGGAAAACAAAACACAGAAGAGCTAAAAGAACAGCACAGCGAAATGTGACTGGCTGACCACTTACAAAAAAACTTGGGTGAGCCAGCCACCCTGTTGACACATTAAAAACATCTCCCCAAAATCCTGTTAAAAACTGTAATAGGAATGTAATCCTCGTGAAACACTGTTGGCTAAATTTAGGAAACCTGTATTCGAAGAATACTGTGCGGGTACTGGCTGCCGCCGTTGTATGTCTAGAGTAGGTATGTGAAAATGAGATAAGAGAGGTATATAGTCAAGTTTCCCTTACTCAATATACGAATCGTTGATAATAGAACGAACATTTACTCAACCTTTCACATTCCTCCTGGCCCGCTAAATCGCTCGATATTAATCCCATAGGAAACCCCTGGCACTATTTACAATAACAAGTGAAACGTAACGATGTCCACCATCTCAGTATGGTAGCTTTGCAGGATCTGATCATCAATATGGGGCTTCAGCTGGGCATGACATAGGCCCGTATTACGCTGTCATATTTCTTTGCCAAAGCTGATGTGTCAAATGTTTGTCAAGGCAATTTGGTAGTGTAATACGGAATTTTGTCAGATTTCGCCTTTCGTCGAAGAAATATGAAATCTAGGTCCTCGCCGTGGACTTGATCGCCGTGGATTTGATCATAAGTTGCTTGTCTTCTATTCACTGCAACTGCAATGTGAAATCTAACCGCTTGGCATCGCTACAGCCATTTGACGTCAGTAGTGGGTTCCTTCTCTTTCTAACAATGTTGCTTGCCTCGGGTGGGGGGAAGGGGGAGGAGTGAGCTTCTAATCGTGTGCTGATGGGCAGGTGGGATATGCTGCAGGCGACTTCAAATCCACAATCACAGCTATAGGTATCACCCTCAGCATCTGAAAACATCCAGGCAGCTTGTGCAGACTCTTCCTGGCCGACCGGCCTCTGTGGCCGAGCGGTTCTAGGCGCTTCAGTCCGGAACCGCGCTGCTGCTACGGTCGCAGGTTCGTATCCTGCCTCGGGTATGTATGTTAAGATGTCTTTATGTTAGTTAAGTTTAAGCAGTTCTAAATCTACGGGACTGATGACCTCAGATGTTAAGCCATAGTGCTTAGAGCCATTTGAACCATTTTTGAACTTCCTGGCCGAATTGAGACCGTTAACAAGGCTGGAGATAGTGTAACACCGCATTAGCGTCACGTCTCCAAAAAGCGAGTAACTTTTTGTCTGATGTTCTTATTTCTGCTAGTAAGATGCATTGTATACTGTTGTTGAAAATTGCATTATCATCAAATCCACACCAACAGTAACCGCGCAGTATCAGGAATACTTTGCCATGTTTTAACGGTTAAAAATCGATGTTCTGGAAACGCACCATCCCTTTCTGTGGCAGTGTGTCCCATTTTTCGCGCGTACGTTAATTGCGCACGGCTGCTTCGCGGCAGCCGGCTCTTCCGCCGCAGCCCGCGCCATACAGTATTTTTCGGGGGCTTCCCCCCGCCTCACCGCGAGCAGCGCCGTGTGTGTCTGGCGGGCGGCCGCGCTCGCAGGCGCACCAGGCTGCCTAACCTAACGCGATTACTCAGGCAGCGCCGCGCGGCGGGCGCTGGCGCCAGGCGTAGTAACTTGCCAACCCGCTCGCAAACCTGATCCACTTGTTAAATTAATAACATCCTGTAATCGAGTCACGACGGCCAGAATAGATATTAATTGCATCCGCGGAGAGAGAGGAAGTTGGAACCGTTATCTTCGCCGCAGCCGACGCCACCGCGACGGCGCCGCCGCCATGGCTGTCGCTTCGCCAGCTAACGGCAGCTATACATATATATAACTCCCCATTTACGGACAGAAATGCAATAACGACTCAGGCGGCATGGTGCAAAAAAATTTTTTTCTTGCGCTGCTATTTCCCCACTAACTAAATTGAATATGAAAGACTTTTTCCCTATATGACATCGAATTGAAAACTTCGTTATCGATATCTACTGGCAGCTTTTCAATTTAACAAAAGTTTTTAGTGGATGAGAGGAGGACTTTTATTCCACGTAGCTGGTGTACTTCGCTACCATTTACGGTACCGATGTTTCTGCTGTCCGCTCCAAATTCCTGCATGTTGGCCACGTCTGTGTTAAATCTTCGCGTCGGATATGTGCAGCGGAATGGGAAAAAGTGCTCACTTCCGATAACATCGACCTACATACGGGAACGCGCTTCTTATGGGATACTCCATCCAGTTACTTACATGCGTAGCGTTGTGCAGTGGAGAAAAAAAGACACTGTAAGATGATGGGACATGTTCTGGTACCGGTGAATATTTCTTAGCAATGTTCCTAATTACTTATATATTTTCATTCCATATCCGAATAGTTTTAATAAACGAGTGGTTGTCATTTCCTTGCATATGCAAAAGAAAATACATTCAAAGCAGTAATTATAGTTAGCGTAGTACCTCGTAACTTTATGGCATGAACTTTATGTAAGCTTGTACCAGATAATTAATTATAAAGAAGGTTCAAATGGGTGTGTAGTAAAAGAGGCTAACCTACAAAGCAGAAGGACAATCTCCAAAAATGGTTCAAATGGTTCTAAGCACTATGGGACTTAACATCTGAGGTCATCAGTCCCCTAGACTTAGAACTACTTAAACCTAACTAACCTAAGGACATCACACACATCCATGCCCGAGGCAGAATTCGAACCGGCGACCGTAGCAGCAGCGCGGTTCCAGACTGCCGCGCCTAGAACCTCTCGGCCACAACGGCCGGTAATTAATTACAAACACTAGTTAAAGGATCTTCAATTGATAAGAGGGGTGGCAAAATATTTTCATGCCTGCATCCTCAGCTTATTCCTGTGTCACACTAACGTTAAGCCGTGGCTAGTGGAAGTAAATTGTTTTTCTCAGTGTCATATTTATAAATTCTACTGTTATTTTCAAATGGTGGCCGGTTCTTCACAACACACCTGATGTGATTTTATCTTTATAACAAGTTTCTTTGCACTGAGTACTCTGTCTCTGAGTGGAATTGACAGAGAAAATTATTCCGTATATCATTAATGAATGGGAGTATGCAAAGTAAGTCAGTTTTCTGACGTTTTCATCATCAAGATTAACAATTACACGTAGAGCATATGTTTCTGAACTCAGTCGTTTGAGAAGATATGTCATGTGTATTTTCCAGTTCATGCATACCCAGGAATTTTGAACATTCAGTTTTACTTATTTCCTTACCCCACTGCTCTGTTATTGCTGTTAACTAGCTTCTTCTCCAGGCTTCTCTCTCGTACGCAGATGTCACATGTATTTGGTACGTATAAATATTTTATATATTTGTTACATATTTCAGACACAGTTATTCATATATTTCATGTACATCTGCTGCGCATTTCGCCCTGCAGTTCCATCTGAATCCCGAGGAAACTTTGCCGGCGGGTGTGGCCGAGCGGTTCTAGGCGCTTCAGTCTGGAACTACGCGACCGCTACGGTCGCAGGTTCACACCCTGCCTCGGGCGCGGATGTGTGTGTGATGTCCTTTGGTTAGTTGGGCTCAAGCAGTTCTAAGTTCTAGGGGACTGATGATCTCAGATGTTAAGTCCCATAGTGCTCAAAGCCATTTGAATCATTTTGAACAGAGGAAACTTTGAATTCTACCTGGCGAAGAATTATTGAAAGAGTTCCGAAGAATATTCCACATGAAAGTTTTATAATGCAAAAAAATATACTGAGGAAACCAATGTTTCGGCCACGGTTACAGTGGCCTTCTTCTGGGTCTGCTGGGCATCTGTACCATGATGCGAAACCACAGTCAGAAAAATTTTATGTAAACCGACTCTGGCCGCGGTATCCTATGCAGTTATGATGGTTCCCCTTTTTTTGGTGTGGCAGTGTAACAAACACTCTTTACGGCGTCAGTACGTTATATTTCTGAAGCTTATTGGGCCTGGAATCGAATGGGACAGTCATGATCAAGGGGAGAGTGTAGGAAAGAAGCCGCTCATGGTCAAACTGATTTGTCGGTGATTGGCGACGGTCTGCAAATCAGCTCTTGGCTTCTGGTGGGCAATTTTTTTTTTCCTAGTGTGCGCGGAAGTGCACTGACAGTCACCATATAGCTGTTTGTTTAGGCTGTCGCGTCCGTGCCATATGAGGCTTCTGGCTGCGACCTCTCGCGACTCGTTGGACAGGGATAGCAGGCACTCAGGCCGCCGCAAATTTGTAGCCGCCCTCTCTATTGATGTTGTCAGGCTGCGTAATGACGTCAGTCGCCTCTCGAACTCTTACGTTGGCTCGTCCACGACTCTTTCGCCAGCATATGAGCTTCTTGGAACAAGACAGGCTGTCCACAGTCACGCCTGTTGTCGCTATCGCCGATTTATTATGATGTGCTAATCCCACATAGCGTTCACGTCCGGCTACTCGTGTGTTAACTTGTCTCCCTGTCTCCCCTATGTAGGCGGATCCGTACACACAACGTACTTCATACCCTCCTGCAGTGTTCAGTTTATTGACTGCATCCTTGGTGGGACCTATCATGTTGTGGATCCTGTGTCTGCTCCGGAAAATCGGTTTCAAACCTCGTCGGAGGAAGACGTAGCCTAGCCGCTCACTAACGCCTTTCACGTGTGGTAAGTGCAGTAGCGGGAGCTTCTCTTCCTTGCCTTCTTCTCTTGTTATTTTTTCGGAAGGCCTTGATCGGTTTTCTTAGAATGTTCTTGTCATAACTGTTGGCGGTGAAACGTGTGGTGCAGCTTCCTCAATTCTTCTTTGATGTCGTTAGCGTTACTTATCCGGTAGGCACGGGCAGTCAGAATGTGCGGAAATGAACTCTGAACTGGGTAATGCTGGCTCTCCGCGTGCAGGTATCAATTTATGCAGGTTGACTTCCGGTATACTTCGTGTCCCAGTGTACCATTGGCAGTTCTATATCCTCTATGTCAGAAAATAGTAACGCACGTTGTTTTCGTTTTCGTGAGTGAACTATATATTCTTATTCAGGCTTTTAAATGCTGAAAGAAGCTTTCCAACGCTTCCTCCCTGAGTGGCCAGATGACGAATGTGCCGTCTACATACCGGGGCCAGCAAAGGGGGCGTGAAGGTGTAGAAACTTGCGCCGTTAGCAAAATCTTCCATGAAGATGACTGCAGCAACTGGGGAGAGGGGGAAGCTCATTACACTCCAACTAACTGCTAGTAATATTTCCCCCCACAGGTGAAGTACAGTGACGTGGTACAACACCCAGAAGAACTTTAATCATCATAGAACTGGTTACAGCACCCTACGTAGTTACATCAACCAAAAAAGTTTCCAAAGAATTGGCAAGGAAAGAGCATTAACGAATATAGTCGAAGGGAGACGGCGTGAGCGGACGGGTTACATACTTTGCAACCTACGCTCATGCTCATAAATTAATGATAATTGCAGAATGTGGTGCCACACAACATGGCACTACACACAACATGGCACTACACACAACACGGCACTACACACAACACGGCACTACACACAACACGGCACTACACACAACACGGCACTACACACAACACGGCACTACACACAACACGGCACTACACACAACACGGCACTACACACAACACGGCACTACACACAACACGGCACTACACACAACACGGCACTACACACAACACGGCACTACACACAACACGGCACTACACACAACACGGCACTACACACAACACGGCACTACACACAACACGGCACTACACACAACACGGCACTACACACAACACGGCACTACACACAACACGGCACTACACACAACACGGCACTACACACAACACGGCACTACACACAACACGGCACTACACACAACACGGCACTACACACAACACGGCACTACACACAACACGGCACTACACACAACACGGCACTACACACAACACGGCACTACACACAACACGGCACTACACACAACACGGCACTACACACAACACGGCACTACACACA
The DNA here is from genome assembly GCF_021461395.2 of Schistocerca americana. NCBI lineage: Eukaryota > Metazoa > Arthropoda > Insecta > Orthoptera > Acrididae > Schistocerca > Schistocerca americana. The sequence goes on from NC_060120.1 coordinate 859,936,468, forward strand.
ACACGGCACTACACACAACACGGCACTACACACAACACGGCACTACACACAACACGGCACTACACACAACACGGCACTACACAAAACTGGCGCTAATAGCATGGGCATATAGGGAACACACACGACACAGATCTTTAAGTTCACGGTATTGGTGATAAGTTGAGAAAAACGTCCCGAAACACATGTGCTACAAAACGCCACTGCTTTATGCGTATGTACCCCGACATCAATGTGGGATATGATCACCATCCACACCTACACAGGCCGGACAACGGGTTGACATACTCTGGATCAGGTGTTCGAGCAGCTGCTCGGGTATAGCCTCCCATTCTTGCACCAGTACCTGTCGGAGCTCCTGAAGTGTCCTAGGGGTTCGAAGATATGCAACGATACGTCGACCGAGAGCATCCCAGACGTGCTCGATGGGGTTTAGGTATGGAGAACTGGCAGGCCTCTGCATTCGCCTGATATCTTCTGTTTCAAGGTACTCCTCCACGATGGCAGCTCGGTGGGGCCGTGCGTTATCATCCATCAGGGGGAAGGTGGGACCGAGTGCACCACTGAAAAGGCGGACACACTGGTGCAAAATGAGGTCCCGATACACTTGACCTGTTACAGTTCCTCTGTTAAATACATGCAGGGGTGTACCAGTATCAATCATAGTCCCACCCCATACCAGCAAACCACGACCTCCATACAGGTCCCTTTGAAAGACATTAAGGGGTTGTTATCTGGTTCCTGGTTCACGCCAGATGAAAACCCGGCGAGGATCACTGTTCAGACTATACCTGGACTCGTCCGTGGACATAACCTGGGACCACTGTTACAATGGCCATGTACTGTGTTCTTGACACCAGGCTTTATGGGCTCTCCTGTGACCAGGGGTCAGTGGAATGTACTTTGCAGGTGTACGGGCGAATAAACCACGTCTTTTCAGTCGTCTGTAGGCTGTGTGTCCGGAGACAACTGTTCCAGTGGCTGCGGTAAGGTCCCGAGCAAGGCTACCTGCAGTACTCCGTGGCCGTCTGCGGGCATTGATGGTGAGATATCGGTATTCTTGTGGTGTTGTACACTGTGGACGTCCCGTACTGTAGCTCCTGGACACGTTTCCTGTCTGTTGGAATCGTTGCCATAATCTTGAGATCACACTTCGTGGCACACGGAGGGCCCGTGCTAAGACGTGCTGTTTTTGACCAGTCTCCAGTCACCCTAGTATTCTGTCCCTCATAACGTCATTAATATGTGTTCTTTGAGCCATTTTCAACACAGTCACCATTAGCACGTCTGAAAACGTCTGCACACTTACTCGCTGCACCGTACTCTGACATGCACCAACTCACCTCTGCGTATGTGGACTGCTGCCAGCGCCACCGTGCGACGACCGCAGGTCAAATGCACCGCATCGTCATACCCCGAGGTGATTTAAACCCGCAAACCGTGTACAAGAGCATTGTTTCACCATGTATGTGCATTATCCCAAATTTATGAGCATGAGTGTAGTTGCTTGCTATCATTCTAGAAGAAGCAGTGCAAGCAAAGGAAGTGCGATGAAGACCTCGATTGGCATTTTTAAAATAAGTCGCAAATAATGTGAGAGTCAATAGGTATTTCAGAGTGAAGGAGTTGGCTTCTAGTAGATCAAGAAGGAGATCTCACACCTAATCGAAAGGTTGTGATGCAGGAGAAAATGGTGCTTGCATTAGCAGCAAAGAGCAGAAATTCTGCTTTATCATTGTATGCATGAAGGTCGTTTACAAACTTTAGTTCCATTAAGAACCAATGTGCACAGAGAATGTAGGTTAATTAAGGAAGGGTAGGAAGACATCAATCAGCAGCAATCCCACTGGTTTCGTTATTCTTGCGTATCCAGATTTCAGCTATAAATAGCCATCTTCAGCACTGAAATACAAGGACATTACAGAATCAGAACTGATTTACATAAAATAATAAGTAAAACAATGCGTTATCCATTAGCAATGATCCACTCTAGTCAACATACCATTCGACATACAAGTGAGTTACCGTCCAACAAACTCGCAGCAGTACATTTCACCAAGTGACTTCACTGGTGTACAGGAAGGGGGGAACTGAGTTGGTTGTTTATAACAAGTGCAGCAGCCTCAGCTTGCATCGTGTAGTATAAGTAACGTCCTCTATATTACAAAAATAACTAACCTAGTTTCATTCTAATATAATAGTTTAAAACCCTTTTTAATAAATAGAGTTTGCATATCATTACATCAAGAAATTCTGATGCGGAATGTGTTTGTTCATTTATTAGTGGTAAAATGGTTAAAATGGCTCTGAGCACTATGGGACTTAACATCTTAGGTCATCAGTCCCCTAGAACTTAGAACTACTTAAACCTAACTAACCTAAGGTCATCACACACATCCATGCCCGTATTAGTAGTACCATTAAATCTTATGTAAAAGATCATTAATAGGTTATACAGCTGCCCTATAATTTCTTTGAAGTTCTTATGAAGATCGTCTTGACAAAATGTAGTTCGATACCAATTTGAAATTAGTGACAAGCTAAAAACTAGCGTAGTCGCTCATATCATACTGGTTAAGTGATCAACAAAATAATTAACATAAAAGAAACTTAATAGTACATATAAATCGTTTTTATGAACATCTATTAATGTCATAGTAAAGTACTGAAGATCAACAGCACAAGGCTATTTTTACCAGGTACATTTAATAAAAACATACAAAAGCTCTTTACTGACGTAAATTGTTTTACGTAAGTATGGTGTAGCTTCAGTTGCGGTACGCTGCTTGCAATGAACAATATGACAAATAAGGTCGTTTATGTAGAGCTAGAGCAGGAATGGTCCTAGTATTGAACCCTGTGGAAGAGAAACTCCATGAGCTATCTGGCCTTGCCCTTTGCTCCCTGTCAGTTAAATATCGAGTGAATCTCATACTTATTGCACCTGGAAAGCCATAAAGGCCCTTCGGTATAATATTTTGACTTGCACAGACGAAAAAAAGATTAGAATTCGATAGGTGAGACCTGTCATTCAGAGATACGGTAGTTTAATACAGTTCTCACTCCCAAGTACGACCTGGCTGAAAAACAACAGTCCTTGTAAGTTAAACGAGACCTGTGACCTCGCCAGAGGCGCAGCCTTGCCTGCTTCGGCGCAAGGAGGTCCGGCCGGCGTCGGTGGCAGCGCTAAGTGCCCCGTTAATTGCGGATAAAACATTTTAATTACCGGGTCGGCCGCAGGAAGCCGGCGGCGCTGGCTGCCTCCCGCCTGGCCACCGCATTTTAAATCCACATTAAATTTTTATGACAAGGAAATTAATTTTGAGGTTCGGGATTTTCTCTGGCCGCGCGGACTCTCTCTCCTCCCCCCCACAGCGGCCGGGAGCGCGTGTGTACATGTGGCCGTGCACGTGTTTAAGCGGCGCTGACTTTCAAAAATGCGGAAAAGAGCCAGCGCGCGCGCGCGAACGAGCGAGAGAGGGAGACAGTGCTGTTTAATTCCGTGACCACATCTGGCGGAGCGCTTACATATTCATGAACCTATGACAGTGTTATTGCACTGTTGATAATGGAAGAATGTCCGCGGACGAAATTCGCGGAAGCGAAGGAGAGAGGGAGGAGGGTTGAGAGGGGGCGGCGGGAAAAGGGGGGAAAATGGAAACGAGTTTAAAAATGAGGCTGTAAGTATATTATTCACAACGTTAGCCTTCGAATTATAGGATTCCGATCGACATTCATTTACAAGCTGAATTCTAAATTTCTGCCGGCCGCGTATTTATGTGTTAACTTATTAATGAGAATGTTAATAAGTCTTAATGTTGCTGAAGGGAAAGTGTACGGCAAAGCGTGCATATGCTCAAGTTTTAATGAGGGTCAATCAGTTCGTGGCCAATATTAGCAGACCAGGCAAAGCCCACAGTCACTGTCAGAAAAAAAATTAAAATAAAATGTATTAAAAAACTTCAGATTTTCCGACATCTGCAGCTACGTTTACGTTTTTACTGTGTTCATCAGAATTGGCCGCTACGTAGCGGACGAACGGAAGGACAAGCAAAAACAAAAATAAAATACATAAATAAATGGATGACGGACGAAACAAAATGGACGCAAGAAGCAGACAAGCATTGGGAAGAGAGCATTCTACGACAAAATAAGTCCGCTAGTGTCAAACATACGTCTAAATTTAAGGAAGAAATTTCTTACGTTGTACGCCTTGGGCACAGCATTGGATTGTGGGAAAACCGGAAAAGGAAGAGAAAAGAAGCATTTGAGATGATGTGCTACAGACGGATGCTGAAAACTGTATGGATGGCTATAAGAAGAACTGTGGAAATTCTTCACGGAATGGGCGAGGAAAAGATCATGTGCAAAAAATTACACAGAAGAACGGACAAGACAGTGGAACGCGTGTTACGCCACCCGAGAATAACTTCATTGCTACTATACTGAATATTGAAGGGGAAGCCGGAGATTAGAATGTATCCAGCAAATAATTGTGGATGAAAGATCTAAGAGAGAATCTGCAATGAAGAGATCTTATAAAATACGTGTGAGTAATATTCTTATCCACTCCCCTCCGAAGGTTCATTTCCACTGACAGGTGTGTAACAGAAACATCACTTCAATATGTCATGTTTATAAAATACTATGATGCATTATCTACAGAATCCGACCTGAAAGAAGATCAGTTTTTCCGGAGAGTTGTAGGGACAAGCCAAATGATACTAAGCCTATGGCGTAACTTAGAAGAAAGACAAACCTACGCCTATAGCATTTGTAATTAGAGAAAATAGTTTTGACAATATAGTCTGGAATACTCTTTTGCACATTCTGAAGTTAGCAGGGGTAAAATACAGAACGGGAGACGTTAGCTACAAGTTGCACAGTGACCAGACTGCAATTATAAGATTCTAAGTACATGAAAGGGAAGCAGTAGTTGAGAAGGCAGTAAGAAAAGTTTGTAGCCTATCCTCGATGTTATTCGATCTGCACAGTGAGCAGCAGTGAAGGAAAGCAATGAAAAGTTTCCAGAGGGATTAAAGTTCGAGTAGGAAAGATTAAAATTTTGAGTTTAAATGAACGTAACGAACAATATCTTGAAAAAATTTTTGAAGGTGAACGTCAATAAAAGTAAGTCACGTGTAGTGGATTGTAGTCAAATTAAATCAGGCAATACTGGCGTAGTTAGCATAGGAAATGAGGCATTAAAAGTAGTGAATAAGTTTTGCTATTTGAGCAGAAAAATAGCTGACCATGATTTAAGTAAAGAGGCTTTAAAATGCTGACTGGCAATAAAAAGAAAAGATTTTCTTAAAATAAGAAAACCGCTAAGATCAAACGTAAATTTAAATGTTATGAAATCGTTCCTCAAAGCATTTATACGAAGTGAAGCATTATATAGAAGTGAATGTGGGCGATGAACAGTACAGACAAGGAAAGAATATAAACTTTAGGAATGCGGAGCTATGGACGAATTCTGAAAATTAGATATTTAGATCGGGTAACTAATGGTGATACATTGAATCGAACGAGTTTTATGGCTCAACTTGACAAAAAGGTTGACAGGACAGATCCTGAGGCATCAAGGAATACTTAATTTGGTAATGGAGGAAAATGTGAGGGACAAAAGCGGACAAAAGCTGTTGAGGGAAGCTGAGGCTTAAATACAGTAATCTAATTCGATTCGTTGTAGACTGCAGTTGTTATGCACAGATGACAAGACTTGCACAGAATAGATCAGTACGATAACAACATCAAACAAGTATACGGACTGAACGTCAGAACAAACAGAAAACCTTAAATCCTTTCCGTAAACTCATGCTCATAAATTAAGGATAACCACAGAATGTCGTACCACACAAAGTGGCACTACACAAAACTGTCGCTAATAGCACAGCCACATAGGGAATACACACGACACAGATCTGTATGTCCGCGGTATTGCCTGCCGCGGTGGTCTAGCGGTTCTGGCGCTGCAGTCCGGAACCGCGGGACTGCTACGGTCGCAGGTTCGAATCCTGCCTCGGGCATGGGTGTGTGTAATGTCCTTAGGTTAGTTAGGTTTAAGTAGTTCTAAGTTATAGGGGACTTATGACCTAAGATGTTGAGTCCCATAGTGCTCAGAGCCATTTGAACCATTTTTTTGTCCGCGGTATTGATAAGAAGTTGAGAAAATCGTCCCGAAACACATGTGCTACAAAACGCCAGTTTCCATGTACACAGCGGGTTGGCATACTCTGGATCAGGTGGTCGAGCAGCTGCTGGGGTATAGGCTTCCATTCTTGCACCAGTGCCTGTCGGAGCTCCTGAAGTGTCGTAGGGGTTTGAAGCCCAGGTTTTACAGGCTCTCCTGTGACCAGGAGTCAGTGGAACGCACCTTTGCAGATCTCCGGGCGAATAAACCATATCTGTTCAGTCGTCTGTAGACTGTGTGTCTGGAGACAACTGTTTCAGTGAATGCGGTAAGGTCCCGAGCAAGGCTACCTGCAGTACCCCGTGGCCGTCTGCGGGCACTGATGGTGAGATATCGGTATTCTTGTGGTGTTGTACACTGTGGACGTCCCGTACTGTAGCGCCTGGACACATTTCCTGTCTGTTGGAATCGTTGCCATAATCTTGAGATCACACTTTGTGGCACACGAAGGGCCCGTGCTACGACCTGTTGAGTTTGACCAGCCTCCAGTCGCCCTAGTATTCTACCCCTCATAACGTCATCAATATGTATTCTTTGAGCCATTTTCAACACATAGTCACCATTAGCACGTCTGGAAACGTCTGCACACTTACTCGCTGCACCGTACTCTGACGTGCACCAACACATCTTTGCGTATGTGGACCGCTGCCAGCGCCACCGTGCGACGACCGCAGGTCAAATACACCGCATGGTCATACCCCGAGGTGATTTAAACCCTAAAACCGCCCATCAGAGCTTTTTTTCACCATGTATCCCCATTATCCTTAATTTATGAGCATGAGTGTACATTGCCGCTACTTTAGCGTCTTCCAGAAGAGTTTTTTCAGTTTTTGCGGCACTTTCTCAGTTGTAGTTGGCTCTCAACTCAGTTACCTAAGTTTTCGTATCTTTCTTCTATTTGGCAACAACCAGTCAGGAGAAGATACCAGTTTTCTCTTCAATAAATTATGTTCTCTCTTCCAGCTGCCCCAGGAGGTTGAAGCTGCTTGCCCTTGTGAGAAGTCCGGCCTGTTTCAGATTTTTGTTCGAATTAGGACTCAGATCTTCTCAGCCATATACCAGCGAGACGGGGATATTACGAATATTTGGAAAAGGATCACGTTCTGATATTTGACTGACAGACGATGAAAACTTGGCGAAAAATTTTGCTCTAAGACGAACAACTGAAACTGCTGTAACATATCGTTCGTATGACACTGTCCCGCTAGAGAGCGTGGCACCACAAGCTCTTTGACTCTTGCCCATTGTAATAACTGCTTTAGTGGTCCTCAGGTTAAGGTAAAATGTTGCTCTTGAAACTGCACGATATTTCAGCGACCTAGCTGCTCGTCAGTTTGATATTGTACCTAATGTTTCAGAGGAAGATAGTTGATAATGGGCGAATGTTTTCTTTGCGGGTAGTAGCAGTCTGTATGAGGCGACTAACCAGTGTATGTGTGGGTGTGTTGCAGACACGAGCTACTCCTACCACCCCGCCATCCACGATGACACGTTCGTCCGCCGCAAGCAGCGACGCAACAGGACCACCTTCACCTTGCAACAGGTGAGCACCTCAAACCCATGTTTCTAGCTAGGCGATACGAGGGCCCTGACGGTTGGCAGCGCTGTTGCCGACTGTCAACAGCGAAACGCAAAAAGCTTCTGGCGCTAGCGTAGCTGTGGGAGTGCTAAGAATGGCCAGCTATAGCGCTGCGAAAGCACTGATGTTTTGCCGAGGAAACTTGTACAAAACAGTGTTTCTTGACTGATTTTTTGGATGTGCGAAACAGCCGCGCCAAGTCCACTGCAAATGTCAGGGCCCTTCTTTCGCCGTTGACTATAACGCTCTGTGGTAGATTGACAACCTCGTTATCATATTCGCTCTAACTGCTACACTCTTCGTTAGTGCACTGTAACATTTATATTGCCACAAATAGTAACAGGTAACTGACAATAATTATCTGTGGAGTGAGCATGACGGCAGTGTCAAACTGGAATCATTGTGTGACTTAAGTGTAACGGAGCTTGCTTACATTTTGCGCTGCGTCTGCACTATTTTCCCTGTTTTCACACATTCATTTACCAGCGGAAAAATTCTCCTGTGGGAGCACTAAAAAGCGGAAATATGCTCCTCTTTACTAAAGCACTCTGACTGAAAAGTGGGGTAGCAGCTGTCTCATTCTACCTTCCGCTGTAACTTTAAAATTTTTCGCAAAATTATTGAAATGCGAACATATTCGTGCTCTTTTTAACATGGGGCTCACCTGTCACTCTCAGAAGCTGCCCGAACTGTAACTCGCTCACACCCACTAGTCCATCGCTGTATTTCTCTCGTGCCCATCAACTCCCAATTGCCCATTCTCACTCACTCGTGCACCCCAGCTCATTGCCATTGCCTCTTTTTGGCTCTCCAACTGCCACTGTCTTCTGTCTCACAGCCATAGTCGCCTTAGTTCTTTTCCACCACTACTCTCCCCTGTCACTCTCACTGCCTGCCTCTTGTCCTCCCTTACTGCTACTGTCTCATTCATTCCTTCCCACTGCTGCTGTATCTCCTCACTGTCACTCTCTCTCTTCCTCTTTGTCATTGTAAAAAACTTTGTCTCTCGTTATCACTGGCTGTCGCCCACTTCCACTTCCTCCTTTCCTTTCTTCTTCTCCCACAGGCACTCTTTCTCTCTTTTCCTAGCACTGATTTCTCACTGTGCCTATGTTCCACTGCCAATGTGTCCCTCTCTTTCTCTCACACTGCCATTGTCTCCTTCGCTCTTTCTGTATCACAGCCACTGTGCACTATCTTCTAGTATTTATAACGTGTCCGTCTCTTTCCCACTGCTACTATCTCCCTCTCTCTCAGTATTAAACAGCGCAAGTATGGTCGCGTGCCAATATTTATGCGAAAATCTTTAAAGGTGCTGGAGAAGGTAGAATGAGGCAGTAGGTACCCCACATTTCAGTCAGTCTTTTGAACAGTAACATACTCGTATTTTATGTGCTCCGATAGGAGCACGTAACTCATGTGAAAAGAAATGTATTGGTCAGTAAAACTTTAGGTAGTTTACTTACGTGAAACTGAAAGAACATAAAACTAAGTTTACTCCCCAGACTGGATTCTGCGAGGAAAAAAGTTTGCATGTGTTTCAGTTCTAGAACATGGGTTTCGCGGAACCCTTCAGATGACAACGGAAACACTTTTCATCATATTTATCCGTGCTAAATCGCTTTATAAACTAAATTTTCGACTTACACCGGATTTTACGTACATATTTTACGTGTACAAGAAGGGTAGTTTTGAACATGCGTATCTCGGAAACCGATAAAGATAACTAGAAAATTTTCAAGACCAGTATCTTGGGAACATATCATAAAAATTACCGTCATTTTCTGTGAGAAGCTGTCTAGGAATCCGCGACTCAGGTCAGTCCTTTGCTGAAGGCAGGAAAATGTTGAAAAACGCTTTTTGCGGTGTTCTCTCAGGAACCGCCCATGAATTTACGAAAATGCGTCAGTCATTCATTCAGTATTTATTCATTCATTCATTCATTCATTCACGGGTATACCAGTCAGTTTAATAAAATCGCACATTTATCAAGGGTATACCAGTCATCAATCAATCTCTTTAATTTTTAGAAGGAAGGTCAGCGTTGACCGTAATTTTGATGGTTTATTGACACCAAAATCGATTTTCAATCACATAGTGATCATCTTCAGTGCTGTAGTGTACAAATTAAACTCATAGGCAGTAACCAAAGCTAAGAAACGATCACAATAACATGTTTAATATTTGCGTGACTGTTGTACGTGTACGAGTAGGGTAAATTTAACCCTGTGTCTGAGAACATCAACAAATCGTTCAAGGTCTTCTACATCCAGATCTGAGGAACATATCGCAAAAATATCGGCCACATGCTCTGTTCAGCCATCTTGGAATCCTCAGGTGGCTTTAACGGTAAAAATATAGTCAAAAAACCTTTTTTGACATTTCGCGAGAAAGTGCCCATAAACTTATGGTCCCTCTGACAGTCCCATCAAGGCCACCGTAGATCACATAAAATGCAAAAACAACCAAGCGATTCGCTCCATTTGCCTAAGCAGGAGGAAGAGTATAATATTCATACTTTTTTCCCTTTACTGTAGGACAGTGGCACTAAGACGGTCCATCTGTGGGGTATACAAATGGTCCCAAACCCAAGGGTTGTCCAAAACACTTGACCCTACCTTTTTATCACCAACAGTACCCGAGGAATGAGCGCCGGAAAATGCTGTCGCATGCACACCAATTAATAGCAGCACTGTTGTTGAACTGTTGCTGTTATGAACACAAACCGAAATACACCAAAGAAGGAAAAGTAACCTTCCGTAGGTAAGTACCAGAAAGGTCCAAAAATAATCATACAGCCGTAGAATGTATTGCCAAATATTCAGATGGCGAGATGGAGTGTAATACAGAGTTAACCGGTATCGCTGCCCCCCCCCCCCCCCCCCCCCCCCCCCCGCCTCGCCATCCCCTACCCACCGCCTCCCCCTCCATCCTACCTTTAATTCTTTAAGTTCCCATACATAAAATAGCTTCAAAGGTCTGATTACTTCACAATTGAGCTAATGGGTTATACAAAATTGTTAAGGCTTTTGTGGCCACTTGTTGACAAACTGCCTATTGACTTCTGTCTCGGGTTCTTCGGCCGACGTTCATCTAATGATTTTGCTGACGTTTCGCCAGCACGAGTGGCTGGCATTGTCAAAGCTTCGTCTTTACGCCATGTTTGCGCAATATACGGCCGATTCTGAATCGGCTGGCGAAACGTCAGAAAAATCATTAGATGAACGTCGGCCGAAGAACCCGAGACAGAAGCTAATGGGTTATAACTTTAAGCATGTAAAAGATTTATGGCTGTAGGCGCAAAACCCTACTTTTTCACGCATCTCTCCTAAACTGTGTGTCGTGCAACAGTAAAATTTTCCAGCTGGACCTACATTCAGTAGTATATGTGGATACTTTCTGCAAAATGTGTTGCACATAAAGAAGTAATAAATTTGAATGTCATGTCTGATTTTGAAGTTTTACTGCATGAATAACGAAAACGTAGTAAATAGTAAACATTTTTCCTTTCATCGTTTTGCCGGGGATATCAGCAAGAAAAAGTTTCGAAAGGTTCTGAAATAGTATGTTAGGTTTATTGAAAGTCGCAAAGCGCTCTGATTCTCGAATAATAGATGAATATAGCGTTAGTAATTTGCAAGCAATGAGTTATGCTGCCTCGAGATATGTACGCGGTTCCTAGCTGTAATGCACTTATTGAGTTAAACCTATGACATACGACTATTCCTCTTAATGAGTAAATTATGAACGCATTTTAAATGTTAACGATCGTCCAATAATTCCAAGGAACATTGAAAATATAATTTATGCTGTACCCGGAAGTTATTGGCAACCAGTTACTAGAACGGGGCGATCATGTTAGCCATTTAGCAATATAGATTTATGGCGGTCTGAGTAACTGTGCCCTTATTATACAGAATGACAAACCATTGCGCTTATATTACAGAGTCAGCAACAGGAATCTGTAGTATTAATATACAAGATGAGTCAGGAGGAAAGGTACATGCTTTGGGGGTGATAGTATTAGTGATTCTGAAAAAAAATCTTCGTATGGACGAATGCCCTGTTCTGGATGGTTTCCGAGATAGAACACATTTAATATCACTTTTGTACATTTTTCTTTAGTATCTCAAAAACCCCACACTCCAGCGAAAAAGTGTCGCAGTACAAAATTAAAACTTAAATTTCCTGAAAAAAAGGTCCTATTCATTTTTATCTCTAGAACTAATGGTTTGTGCGAATAGAGTGCGAGAATGTTGAAAATCTTCCTCGACGCGCATGCGGTGTAGCTTACGTAGTTTTTGTAGGCGAATTTGTGGATTACAATGTACCACAGTAGTGTGGAGCAAGTTGAGACGAACAGTTTGATACGGGCCTCTTGTCTATCAAGTCGCGAAACTACCTCAAATTGGCCTACAAAAATTACGTAAGGTACAGCGCATGCGCATACGTCGGGAAATCCCTGGCTGTCACACTGCATACTGTGATGCGGCAACAATGTGCAGTAGGCAGCACTTCTCTCACTTTCAGTGCTAATTGTGCCATGCACGCGGTAGCTACTGCTTTTCACAGAAACTCGTGCCTTTGTCCCTTGTTTTCCTTCCTGACAAATAGGATTAAATGCAAAGACTGTCAAGTTTTCTCGTATTTTTGTTCGTGGTATCTGTTGATCTTCCAGATGTGGTAAGGGAACGTCGGTTAATGTAGTAAGCTGCTTTTTGTTTGTCTGTTTTTTTTTTTTTATTATTTGCTCTCACTTTGCCCATTTGTGAAGTTTCGTGAAAGGTGATGTACCCCCCTGCCCCCTCCTAATTTGAGGTCTACCCTGACCATTTTAAATAGAAAATATATTTACTAAACATACATAAAGCTTGTCTTCCATGTATTGCATTTTTTCTACATTATGTTAAAGTAACTGCTCACGCTGGAGTCCACGGACAAAGAACAAAAATCATTGGAAACCATATCGTCTTTACAGTCACTGAGTAGTGACCAAGGACACAGTCGATGCAATTACTCTTCTAAATGCGCATCAAATCGCTGCAAATGCAGAAATAGGAAAATATTGTGTGTTCCAAATATCATAAAAGCTTTATTTGTTGTAATAAGTGACTACCGGTTGTATTAGAAAAATTTATAAAGTGGATAGTTTGTACAAAGATTATATTTGTTATAAGTGACACTGATAAAATAAATAGATTGCTTACAGCTAGAAATTATACATATTCTTCCACTCTTTATTTAACTTCCGATTCTGTCTGAGGTGTCTACGCCACTTCGCAAACTGGCCACATCTCCAGCTCAAGGAAAAAATCGGACATCGTCCTTTCAATTTACAGCTATGTTGGCTATTTCCTGACTTACACAATTTGAATTTGTTCAGTCACATCTGCTTTTCTTCTTTCTTCAGAGTTTGCCCGATCGGTCCCAGCCACTTCGGGAACTGGCCGGTCGAATCCAGAAATCGGGAAAAGATCGGACATTGGCCGGCCAATTTAAAGAGACATTAGCCACTTCATTACTTGGCCGGCCAGTTCCCATTCTGCCGATTTCGGGGTTTGGTCGTAATATATATACTGCTAGAATTTCACTGTGAATCTATGTGCCATTTAGACGTTCTCCTCACAAGAATAATACTGTCCACACACTTCATCTTTGGTGTTTCCAGTTGCCGCGCAATTTCCGTCGCACACTGTGATACACTTGTTAACGTACCGCAGCAGAAATGTCTGCAGGAAATCCAGAAAATGTACTATCTTTCGACAGTCCGCTTTAGCTGTTGTGCAATGGTCAAAGCGGTGGTCGATATGTGTAACTTACTTTTGATGTGTGGTGTTCATACTTACAAGGAAAGGTCAACAGTGATGCGATCGACTTTTTGAAACCATCTCTGCGGTTGTGTAGGTTAAGATCCCAGTTATCTCACCCTGCAGCCATTCACACTGGTGGGCCCACATTTGCGGTAATTGACAAAAAAAATCGGAATTTTGTGTGATACTCGATAGCGTTATAAAAGTTGCATTGCAGAGCATGGTTGCGGGGTGTAATGGAGGCGGCATTAGTGTTCGGTCAGATTGTTAGCTGCCCTCTTTAATAATAATAATAATAAAAAAAAAACCTAAGTGAATGGATCAATGCTGAACTTGAACGAGTGTCATGGGACATATGCCCCGAATAAATGCAACGAACATCAATTAAAAAAAAAAAAGATAAAAGATAGGATACCAGTTTCGCATGCAGAAGGATGTGGGTTCGAATATCTTGAGCTACACTTTTTTTTGTTTTTAAATCTTTATCGAAATGACTTCATTTTTATTCAATGAATTGGTTTAAATGTAATTTTTTCTTTATGTCATTCTCTTTCCAATCGGACATTTTTCGAATATGAATTTAATTTCATTTGTCTATTATAAAATTCAATTAGTTGACAATTCCGATCCATCAGTTATAGAACAAAAGACAAAATAATCTATTTATATTTGCGTAGTGGTGTGAAAAATGTATTTTTCTTACCAGTTCTGCAATTTCTTTAAATGGTAATCGTCATAAAAATATTTAAAACATAGCCTAAGCACCCACTGCACTATGGACAAAATAACGCAAATGGAAATTTAAATGAAAGACGGATTTAGAAGTAAAACGAAATTCGAGCAAAGTAAGAAATAGGTATAATGAACGCAATAATGTGGACGAAAAAACAGGGTGGTAAAGCAATAGAAATTAAATCGAAATTAGCACATAAAGTTAATTAGAACACGTGAGTAAAGATTTTAAGTGGAGAAAGAATGATAGGAGTAAAAATGAGAGTAAATGAAGAAGTTAATATTATGATTGAAATTATGTGACAAAGGAATGGCATTAAAAATTAAATTTCATTCAATTAGTTGAATAAAAATTATGATGAAAATCATTTCGATAAATATTTAAAAATAAAAAAGTTGCACACATGACAAGATTCGAACCCATATCTTCCTGCTTGCTTAGTTGTGATCCTGTCCATTACAAGCCGTAACCACACTACATACTACAACTTTTTAATGCTATAGAGTGTCATACAAAATTCCGATTCTTTTTTTGTCAATTACTCGCAAACGAGGACCCGTCAGGGTGAATGGTCCAAATGGCTCTGAGCACTATGGGACTTAACATCTGAAGTCATCAGTCCCCTAGACTTAGAACTACTTAAACCTAACGACATCACACACGTGCATGCCATAGGTTGGATTCGAACCCGCGACCGCAGCAGCAGCGCGGATCCAGACTAAAGCGCCTAGAACCACTCGGCCACAGCGGCCGGCACAGGGTGAATGACTGCATTGTGTTGTACATGGGATCTTAACCTACATCACCGTGTAGATAGTTCCATAGAGTCGATCACACTGCTGGGGCCCTCTCCTTGTTAGGCACAAGACTTGGTCTGTGGACGCCTTCATTACTTTTGCGAGCGCTTGTGCTGTGAGTGTGCCATCGTCAACGGATGCTTTTGCCCGCAGCTGGAGGAACTGGAGAGCGCGTTCGCGCAGACGCACTACCCGGACGTCTTCACCCGCGAGGACCTCGCCATGAAGATCAACCTCACGGAGGCCCGAGTGCAGGTCAGTACAACAAGCCGCTGCTCAACGCACTGCGTACTATTTGTTTGTTTCATCAGTTTTTTTTAGCCACCGCTGCATACTTCATAATTTATCAATAGAGAGTTTACTCCTAACTTTGATTTCTCAATTGGCGTTCACTGTACAGAAATGAAAAATGCCACGCTTCACTGTAACTCGCCTTTACTTCTCTTTGAATGGTGTATATCCGTTTTATCACACTATTCAAATACAGCAAGGTGAAGGCATGTGAGAATCAAAAACGCAAGTACTATACCACTAAAACGTTACGTGTCCTAAAAACACACAAAATATCTTGCTCTGAAAGCATTCGTTTAAAAGTTAACTTATTGGCAACCTAGGGAAATGGATCTTGTAAAATCTGAAAATTCTCAGTGTTACAAACATTAGATTCCTAAATGGCTCGAAATATTGTGTACTTGATGCTCTTTCGAATATTCGCACCGCCGGACAAAATTTAACCGACATTGGCTAAAGTTGTTACTGGGGACTTGCGATTCCCAGACAGATTAGATAATTTTTGCACGAGAGTGAATGATAGAACCCTTAAAAAGAAATCCAAAGACAGACTACAGAGTCTGTATATGTATAACTTGAAGTTTGCGACAGTTAATGTACCTGTCTTATTCGAATTACAAGAATTAAAACTTCTGGAGTTAGATGATGTAGATGTAGATGTTAAGTGTGGTAAAGGAGTATTTGGCTGCAGTAACATCGCTAGTACACTGAGGCGACATAACTCATGGGACGGCAATACGCAAATATACATATGGCGGTAATATTGCGGACAGAAAGTATGAAAGGGCAGTGCATTGGAGGCCGTGTCATATGCACTGAGGTGATTCATGTGAAATGTTCATGGCCGCACGACGGAAATAGACTTTGAACACGGAATGGTAGTTGGAGTTGGACGCATGGGACATTCCATTTTGCAAATCGTCCGGAAATTCAATACTCCGAGATCCACAGTGTCAAGAGTGTGCAGAGAATACCATAGTTCAGTATGCCTCTCACTACGGACAACGCACTGGCCGACGGCATTCATTTAACGATCAAGAGCAGCGGTGTTTGCGTAAAGGTGTCAGTGCTAACAGACGAGCAATACTTCTTGAAACAACCACAGAAATCAATGCGGGACATACAACGAATGTATCCATTAGGACACTGCGACGAATCTGGCACTAATGGACTATGACAGGAGACGACGGACACGAGTACCTTTGATAACAGGGCAACATCGCCTGTAGCACCTCTCTCGGGCTTGTGGCCGTATCGATTGGACCCGAGACAACTGGAAAACCCTGGCCTGGTCAGATAAATCCCGATTTCGGTTGGTGGGAGCTTATGGTACGGTTCGAGTGTGGCACAGACCTCACAGAGCCAACGACCCAAGTTGTCAGCAACGCACTGTGCAAGCTGGTGGTGGCACCATAATGGTTCAAATGGCTCTGAGCACTATGGGACTTAACTTCTGAGGTCATCAGTCCCCTAGAGCTTAGAACTACTTAAACCTAACGAACCTAAGGACATCACACACATCCATGCCCGAGCAAGGATTCGATCCTGCGACCGTAGCGGTCGCGCGGTTCCAGACAGCGCCTAGAACCGCTCGGGCACCATAATGGTGTAGGCTGTATTTACATGGGATGGACAGCGTCATCTGGTCGTTCGGCTATTTGGAGACGGTTGGCACGCATTCATCGACGACTATGGAATTTTTATGGATGACAATGCGGGTTGTGACTGGGCCACAGTTGTTCGCTATTGGTTTGAAGAATATTCTGGACTGAAACTTCCTTGCAGATTAAAACTGTGGCCGGGCCGAGACTCGAACTCGGGACCTTTGCCTTTTGCGGGCAAGTGCTCTACCATCTGAGCTACCCAAGCACGACTCACGACCCGTCCTCACAGCTTCAATTCTGCCAGTACCTCGTCTCCCAACTCCCGGAGGAAAGGGTGTGTTGCTTCTGCAAGGTTCGCAGGAGAGCTTCTGTGAAGTTTGGAAGTTGGGAGACAAGGTACTGGCAGAAGTAAAGCTGTGAGAACGGGTCATGAGTCGTGCCTGGGTAGCTCAGATAGTGGAGCACTTGCCCGTGAAAGGCAAAGGTCCCGAGTCAGAGTCTCGGTCCGGCACACAGTTTTAATCTGCCAGGAAGTTTCATATCAGTGCACACGCCGCTGCAGAGTGAAAATCCCATTCTGGAAACATTCTGGACTGTTCCAGCGAATCATTTGATCACCAAAATCGCGTGACGTGAATCCCAATGAACATTTATGGGACATAATCGAAAGGTCAGTTCGTGTCCAGAATCCAGTACCGCCAACACTCCCGCAATTATGGACGGCTATAAAGGCAGCATGGCTCAGTATTTTTTGCAGGGGACTTCCTACGACTTGCAGAGACCACGCCACGTCGAGTTTCAGCATTACCCCAGGCGAAAAGAGGTCCAACACGATATCTGAAAGTATCACATGAGTTTTATCACCTCAGTGTAAAGCTCTTTGGTGTTAAATCCAACTTTCGACTGTAGTACCATGAATTGTAAAGCTCTATGGTGTTCACTCCAACCTTCGGCTTTACTTACATTCGCATTTCCGCTTTTTAACGACAAAACGCGTCCAGCACTGCCGCACTGACAGCAGGAGCCACCGGCACGGAGTTGTCAGCCTCGGAGCTAGCGGGCAGATCCGCGACCTCGTCCCGTGGGACTGGGTAATCAGGCGGCAGATGTTGGCTCGCGGAGGGGCGGGGAGCGGAGGGAGGGGCTTGGGAGGGGAGGCGCTAATCCCATCGGCCCGCACACCCTGATTGCCGCCGGCGGGGGTGGAGGCGCCAACTTCCGCCCCCGACCTCTTAGCGGCTCCCCGCCTTGACGATATATATATACCGCCACTGGACCGCGGCGTGTCTGCGGGCGTTCGCGCAACTACGTTCCTCGCAGCCGCCCTGCGTACGAGCCAGTCGGTTCCATGACTACAGGCACGTCAGACAGTGTCACAGTTCCGCTAGTACTGCGGCTCTGAAAAATAAAATTCATGGATGATGTTCGCAAAATCACTGTATTAAAATAGTCTCCCCCTGAATAAAAACATAACTAAAATTGTTCCAAGAGTGTTTTGAAACAACCACTGTAGTCCTTTTTTGACGTTTCATTTAGTACTGCAGCACAATTTCCTCGGTTGTCTTTAATTGCGTGACAGTGGTGTCCTTTCACTGCCAATTTCAACAAGGGGAACCACCAGAAGTCGGCTGCGCCCAAATTCGGCGAATATGGTGGCCGATCCAGGCCTGTGATCCATTTTCTGGCCAAAACCTCATCCATAATCTTCGCTTTGTGGGCTGTCATTTCGTCATGGAGGGGCAACCAGGAACATTCCCCTCGGTATTCGGGTCGAATTCGACGAATTCTCGCCCACAAGCGCTGGAGGATTCTTAATTTGATGTTGCCTTACTGCTCCTCTGGCAATTTCCGACGAATGTCAGACACGTACTGCTACACTCGCTGCCAAGATGCCTGCTACAGAAACGCTAGCGATTTGACTTTGTGCACAGATGTTTTTGAAACTTCAAGGATCGTAACACCACAGCTCGCCGTGAGATAGCACTGCAGTCTGGAATTTCACACAAGCTGTCCTAATTTGAACTGGTACACGCAGTGTGTTTCGAATATGTGCCGACCAGCTAGTGACAGAGATGGGCGATGTTAACATAAGCATTAACTGTTTGTTGATGAGTCGTAATCTGTTATGCGCTGTTCTCACTGAGGCGATACGATATGCGATGCGACACGCGATGCGACTGGCGATTCTACGTAGAAGCAACCCTGATCGCTGGAGTGCGTAGAAATGAATTTGAAGGGATTTAATTGGTTCACATTGGGACAGCTGCGATATACAACACTTACACGATTCTCTGTCGCATTGATTGGCACAGTACTAGGTCCACGCAGCTGTATCGAGCGATACAAGAGGAGGAAAAGTACGAGTCGTGTGATATGCCTAAAGGAAAACAAAAGAAAATTCTTTCATGTAGACGAAGCAATGCTGCAACCGTCTCTGAGGTTGGTTTCTCAGCATACCTTTTACATTTGGCGTAAAAAATTATAACCACTGTTTCGGGATTCGCATATTTTCTCCGCCATGCAATCTTTCTTATAGGCTTTTGAGGAAACTGCTCGGTGAAAATATTATTTTATTGCAGAGGATTCTCTCATATCAAAGTTTGATAGTGAACTGTTTCCTTCACTCCGTTGCCCATGGTTATTACGATAATTTGAAATTAAGCAAAACACGGTGCATATGTTAAAAGTTTGCAATAAGAATGTAGCTATTGGAGACTTGCCGTTTGGTGCATTTTGGTCATAAAGTGCTGTGTACTAAATGTAGCTAAAATATGGAAATTGTTTTTATTGCTGGAAGGAGAGCCATAATTCTTTCCAGTCTCGAGTAAATACGTTGAACATTTTGAAGTTGTCCGTGATGAGGTTGACGACGACACATCACACTCGAGGCTATTGCCGCCTGCTGGGTCTTGTTGCTTGTCGTATCGCTCCTGTGGAAACACAAATGTCGCACGGATAACCGCCGCATCACGCAACCTTTGTTGCAACGTGTCGTATCGCATATCGTATGGCCTCAATGACTACCGCGCAAAGTGCCCATTCTAATGTTCCTTTTAGCGCACACCAAGAGTCCGAGGAGTTGTGCAGACTACCTAAACTCGCTGGCCCCACTATGCAGCTGCATGTTGCATGGAACTGAAAGCAAGTCTACACTGAGGTGTCAGATGTCATGGGATGCCTCCTAATATCTTGTCGGACCGCCTTTGCCCCATGTAGTGCGGCAACTCGACGTGGCATGGACTCAACAATCCGTTGAGGTCTCCAGCGGAAATACTGAGCCATGGTGCCTCTGCAGCCGTCCATAATTGCGAAAGTGTTGCCGGTGCAGGATTTTGGGCACGAACTGACCTCTCTCCACTATGTCCAATAAATGTTCGATGGGATTCATGTTGGGCGATCTGAGTGGCCAAATCATTCGCTCTAACTGTCCAGAATGTCCTAAAGACCAGTCATGAACAACTGCAGCGCTGTGACATGGACCACTGTCAACAACAAAAATTCCATCGTTGTTTGGGAACAAACGGTCTCCAAGTAGCTGAACATAACCATTTCCAGTGGACATCGGTTCAGCTGGACCAGAGGACCCAGTCCATTCCATGTAAACACAGACCATACCATTACGGACTAACCTCCAGCTTGCACAGTGGCTTGTTGACAACTTGGAAACTGTAGGGCGCAATTCGCTAGATATATCGGTGGAATACACTATGTGATCAAAAGTATCCGGACACCTGCCTGAAAATGACTTACTAGTTCGTGGCGCCTCCATAGGCAATGCTGGAATTCAGTATGGTGTTGGCCCACCCTTAGCATTGATGACAGCTTCCACTCTCGCAGGTGTACGTTCAATCAGGTGCTGGAAGGTTTCTTGGGGAATGGCAGCCTATTCTTCACAGAGTGCTGCACTGAGGAGAGGTATCGATGTCGGTCGGTGATGCCTGGCACGAAGCCGGTGTTCCAAAACATCCCGAAGGTGTTCGGTAGGATTCATGTCAGGACTCTGTACAGGCCAGTCCATTACAGGGATGCTGTTGTCGTGTAACCACTCCGTCACAGGTGCTCGATCGTGTTAAAAGATGCAGTCGCCATCCCCGAATTGCTCCTCAACAATGGGAAGCAAGAAGCTGCTTAAAACATCAGTGTATGCCTGTGCTGTGATAGTGCCAAGCAAAAGAACAAGGGGGGCAAGTCCCCTCTATGAAAAACACGACCACACCATAACACCAGCGCCTCCGAATTTTCTGTTGACACTACACATGCTGGCAGATGACGTTCATCGGGCATTCGCCTTATTCACACGCTGCCATCGGATCGCCACATTGTGTACTGTGATTCGTCACTCCACATAACGTCCAATGTTTACGCTCCTTACACCAAGCGAGGTGTAGTTTGACATTTACCGGCGTGATGTGTGGTTTATGAGCCGCTTGATCATGAAATCCAAGTTTTCTCACTTCCCGCCTAACTGTCATAATACTTGCAGTGGATCCTGATGCAGTTTGGAAATCCTGTGTGATGTCTGGATAGATGTCCGCCTATTACACATTACGACCCTTTTCAACTGTCGGTAGTCTCTGTCAGTCAACAGACGAGGTCGGGCTGTACGATTTTGAGCTGTACATGTCCCTTCACGTTTCCACTTCACTATGACATCGCAAACAGTGGACCTAGGGATGTGTAGAAGTGTGCAAATCTCGCGTACAGACGTATGACACAAGTGACACCCAATCACCTGACCACGTTCGAAGTCCGTGAGTTCCACGGAGCTTCCTATTCTGCTTTCTCACGATGTCTAATGACTACTGAGTCCGTTGATATGGAGTACCTGGCAGTAGGTGGCAGCAAAATGCACCTAGTATGAAAAACGTATGTTTTCGGGGGTGTCAGGATAATTTTGATCACATAGTGCATTTCTCAATCCGCCAGTGGCCCATATCCAAGCGCGAGGTACAGCTCGTATCAATTTGACGACCGAAAATTTCGACTTGTATTTAATGAGCTTTGAAAATTTTTTACCTTTTTACTAAGGTGCACTGACGTACTTTATTGCTCCTATTGCAAACATATTGGAGATGTTCCCCAATAAATAAGTTACCTTTTGTGGTCTTACCAGCTGTTACACCTGAAGACCTTTTTCCAGCAATAACGGTGAGCAAGGAACACAGGTAGGTCTCATCTCGGCAGTGTACTATTTGAGGTGGTGCGTCCTTGTCTTCATCTGCGTCGGCCGCTATGGTCGAGCGGTTCTAGGCGCTTCAGTCTGGAACCGCGCTGCTGCTACGGTCGCAGTTTCGAATCCTGCCTCGGGCATGGATGTGTGTGCTGTCCTTAGGTTAGTTACGTTTAAGTAGTTCTAAGTCTAGGGGATTGATGACCTCAGATTTTAAGTCCCATAGTGCTTAGAGCCAATTGAACCATTTGAACTTCATCTGATCTTCGAACTGACTTACTTGGTCTGCTGTTGGGGTGGACACAGAACTCGCCATTTTCAGGCAGAGACGACATTCCGAGAGGTGGTGGTGGTACAGTCTTGATACTTGCTCAGCTAACAAGGAGAGGTCACCAGAGGGGGGGGGGGGGGCTGACTTTTTGAGACAATTTGTACAGTGGTGTAGATTAGGGTCCTAGGTGTTGGTTCAAATGGCTCTGAGCACTGTGGGACTTAACATCTTAGGTCATCAGTCCCCTAGAACTTAGAACTACTTAAACCTAACTAACCTAAGGACATCACACACATTCATGCCCGAGGCAGGATTCGAACCTGCGACCGTAGCAGTCCCACGGTTCCGGACTGCAGCGCCTAGAACCGCACGGCCACCGCGGCCGGCCCGGTCCCAGGTGTCACACCCGGCATTCACTCACCCTGTTGGGCGCTCATTTGCGACTAATCTACAAAAAATAATTTCAGGATGTGTTGTGACTGTGTAACCATTCACATAGTGCACCATGGCGTCATTACCAATAGGTCGCGCGGAATAGCGTTTATGTTTATTGACTAGTATGCTGGAGATTGTTGGTTCAAATTACGTTAGAGGTTTTCCGTTTTTTTTACATCCTTATCGGGACGACTGCATATATATTATATTTAATTTTTTTATTTCTGATCCTTTTCTGGATAATTTTAATCATCGTATTAAATGTTTTATTTGTTATCAGTTTTTTACGTCTGTTATTATTTTTGGAATATGATTTCAACGTTTAAAAACACCGATATATCGGTTAGGAAACAAAAGACAAGATAATTCGTCTATTTTTATGTGAAATGGTGTCAAAAATTAATTTTTCGTTACTAGATGAAATTTTTTGGATCGTGATTGTGAAACAAACATTTAAAATATAAATTCTTCTCGCACCATGAAGAAAATGTTGCAGATGAAGTCTTAAACGAGAGAATATTTCATGAATAAAACGCAATTGATGCCATGTGAGTAATAGAAACAACGATTGCAATAACATAGACGGAAATATGAAACGTCGAAAAGGCAGGAAAAAATCGAAGTAAATGCATCCAGATAATTCGGTTCTGTATTATTTTCAGTGCTCTAGTCTATCACAAGAAATTCTTGTCGATTACTTCCAGAAGACGGCCCACCAGGGTGAATGGCTGTAGGGTACGATACCTGGGATGGTGACCTACATAATACAGGTTGTTCAAAAAGTCGATCGTACCTCTGGGGACATCACCTCGTAACTAGCCGAGCGAGAGACACTACTATAGTTCGTTGAACTCCATATATCAAGACCTATGCTGCAGCTAGCAGGATTTACTGGGTGCTGATCCAGAGGTAGTTCGTACCGTAAAGTAAAATTGCCTTCCCGGCACCACGCTTGAACGCAACACGCTTCCAGTGCCTTCCATTGTGGAGAGTGAGCGCAGCGCAGTGCAGCGCGTCTTCCGGCTGCGCCGTGAGCTGCCGGTGTAGAGTTGTGCGCCCTGCTCGGGGAACCCCCGGGGCGCGCTGCGGGGCGCCCGCATGGGCCATTTGCCGTGACGTCACGCAGGACAGCAGGCCGGGATAAGCGCGCCCAAACACCGGCGCTAATCCGTCGCCTGCAGGGGGTGGCCGGCACCCCACCCCACCCCTCTGTTGTTCCGTCGCTGCTGTACGCCCATTACCTTCGGCTTCTGTGGCCGTTGAACTCGACCACATTGACAAACACTGACCTTCTGTCGTTGCGTTTCGGCAGTATATCGAATGTTTAAAATGGGGCAGAAACTGAAGCTGTAACAGCAACATAAACGTACAACCCTAATAGCTATTGTCTGGATGTATTTACATCAGCTACGAAGTGTCTGCTCAAGAAGCATAGAAGTAGGCCCACCCTTTGAAAGATCACATTGTTCACTTTGAAGTGCTGTGAATGGTGTAGAATTGGATCAGGTGGTCACGTGACGCTCTGCCTCTGACCTAAATCAGTGATATGTACAGTTTCCTATACTAAGGATACGATTTCTATTGGTACTATCAGCAGCACAGAAAATCATCGCTGGCTGGAATATATTCGTTTGTCCCCGGGCAGTGCCATACTTTCGCGTGTGTCACGTCTGCTTTCGTACATGCACAACAAGTGGGTAAAAGTGCCAGCACTGGAGGAAAGAGTCGGCACTGTTATCCCCTCACCAGTCTCTCCTATCGGCAGTCATAATGCGGGGGCAAGGCACGACTTCTACCGTTCCCCTCGCCACAGCGCGAAACGTCACCTTATCTTGATCAAAAAGCAAGTGCCAGTCGGTTGCATGGAACCATAGCAGCAAGAGGTGGTCAACGTTGAGACGTGACATAATGACGCAAAGGAGCTATTGTGTTTGGGATGAGACCGTGAGCACAATGTGAATGAGTTGCCCGATCTTGTTGCTCTTCCTTCTCTTCTTCTTTTCACTCTGTTTCTTTCTCCGGAGTCGTGTAGTAAATAAACAAACACCGCTTGGATTACAACTTCTTATTACCGACTACCGGTTTCGGTACGCGCCGCATATCATCTTCAGGTCTGGCGCCGCAAAGTGCAGTTCAACAGTGTAAAATCTGCAGCACAGATCCAGATGGTGTCTGTTCATTTATTGTAACAAGAGACGATGGTTCCTACGACAAGCTGTCAATTACGAAATTGTTATAAGGGTTGACGCAATGTTAGTCATAGTTGGTTGCTGGATCCCCTTCCTCATGCCACGATTCTCCCCAGCACGGAACCTGTATACCCCCTTTCATGAGTACACTGTAGTTACTCGCATTTTCCAGGATGATCATTGTTATCGTCACAGGGGTAGAAGCATACGTTCCTGAGTCGATACACACATGCCGAATCGAGGCCATTTTCAATTTTAGAGGCTGTGTTACACCATATTAGCTTGACGTCCCCGGGATGGGAAGGGGAGGAAATTTTTTGTCCTGTGTGAACTTTATACTTGCCTGTACCAGGAAACGACTTTTTGAGGTGATCAGGTACAACCACGCTCCAGACTAAGTGTTGTTACTCGTACTGCAAGCACGAAAAACGATCACAGGTAAAGCCTTCAACAACCGCGATCCTTTTGCTATTGGTGTATTAAATTTATTGACGGGTAGAAGATGGAGTGACAGGTGACGGAAAAGGTGCCAGAACTTAACACACAAAGTACTAAAGCTGAGTAAGTACATTAACTGATCGAAAGTATGCGGCAGATATTAGTAGACGTTAATACAGATTGTCTCCTCCTTTCACCTTTATGATGGCTTGAACTCTGCTGGGGACGCTTTCAGTGAAGTGTCTGTGGAGGAATGACAGCCTATTCTCCTTCAAGAGGGGAAACCAGTGAAGGTAGCGATGTTGGACGCTGGAGGCTGGGGGAAGTCGATATTCTAACTTATGCCATACGTGTTTCATCCAGTCAGAATTCTCTGCAGGCTAGTCCATTCGGGCAGTGGAAACGCCCAAAATCAGTTGTCCCTCAAACGCTGCTCACAGTTATCATTGTCCTGCTGGTACAAATAGTTACCATTTCCGAAATGTTACTCTACTGTAAGCAATACACAATGCTGTAAAATGTTTTCATTTTCTTCCGTATAAAAGGGTGTATTAAGTGGAATAAATGTACCACACTCTAACCACGAAATAAACATACCATGGCACCATTCCTCCGCACTTGAGACTACACAGGATAGCTGGTAACTTTCTCCAGGCATTCACCATACTCAAACCCTTCCATTGGATTTGCATCAGGGTATACCATGGTTCATTACCCCAAATCGCTTTTATCCATTCATAATGGGCGCAAACACAACCATTATACCACCCCGGTCGGATTTTCAGATCACTAGTCGATAAGTCATGCGACACATTCTTTCCTGAAAGCAGGTTGGCTTTTTTCAGAGTTCCAATGTACCATATTCCTCCCCACTCTTTTGGCTAGAAAACTCTGTTTTTCAAACCTCCGTTCAATACGACGGCCTTATATGGGCCTACTGGGAGGGCCTGAATGCCCACACATGGTACCACGCTACTAATCGGCGTAGGAGCTTCATCAATAACTTCCCAATCATCAACGTACTGCTTCCTACAGAGTGCAAATTCGTTGAGACAGACAGATGGAAGTCGGAAGGTGCGATATCCTGGTTGTAGGGTAGATGAGTACCCCAATTGGTGGATGAGTGTGTCACCACTACCAGGAGAGAGCCGGCCGCGGTGACCATGCGGTTCTAGGCGCTTCAGTCCGGAACCGCGCGACTGCTACGGTCGCAGGTTCGAATCCTGCCTCGGGCATGGATGTATGTGATGTCCTTAGGTTAGTTGGGTTTAACTAGTTCTAAGTTCTAGGGGACTGATGACCTCAGATGTTAAGTCCCATAGTGCTCAGAGCCATTTGAACCAGCAGAGACATCCAGTTGTGCAGCGAGGTTTTTGACTGTCATCCGTCGACGACCTCGAATGAGTGTGTCTGTACGTTCCAGAACTCCAGTACTCACGGCTGGCCGGCACACGGGACACAGGACAGGTTTGGGCGACCCTGTTGTGATGATGGGAGAAGCTCTCCCAACAATTCACCATGCTTTTACTCACTGCAAGCGTCTATGAATATCTACGCTGCTCTGATTTTCCGCCAAAAAGAACTCAATGACAGCTCTTCTACGAAAGCACCTCCATTACCGACGCCACTTTAAACGCTGCGTATAGCTCCATCATTTATCGGAACTTCATGAAACTAAAGGGGCAGAATCGGAAATATTTCACGACGTCCCAAAACAAATTCTGCATTTTTTCAAGCTAAATTGGCCGAGAAAAACAGTGTGTTAGAGCACTTTCCGATCGCCCCTCGTATTTACACTCAAGGGAGTAGATCATTATCCGTTCAGTAAATTAGTTAGTCGATGTACGACCGTTAGAAGCTACTGACAACTCAGTCTGAAGTGCTAAATGACACAACGATTTTCTCGCAGTTCCTTATTCCCGAGGCTGATCCCAAGTGCCGACGTTCGGCTAAAACACATACACCACCGCCACAGTCCGAGCAACTGGCTGGGAAGTCATCGCAGTCTGTCTACGGGAATATTCGTTGCCGTTCAACGCCAGAGGTGGCGCTTTTGTTGTACACTGTCTGATCAAAAGTATCCGGTCACCCTAAGTAATGCAAAAATGAACACCCGATGCCATGAAAGGCGAACCCGCCATTATAAAAGGATGCGGATAGTATTTTTTTGTCAGCAGAGAATCAGTGGTGGCACATGGGCCGCTCAGAGGAACATGGCCTGGTCATTGGCTGTCACCTGAGCAATAAGTCCATCAGGCACACTTCAACTCTTCTAACACTGTCCAAGTCGACTGTTGGTGACGTGATTGTGAAATGGAAAAGTGAAGGAACAACCGCAGCTAAATAAAAAGGAGGCAGGCGTCATGCACTGACGAACAAGCACCGTCGAGCATGCGGAAGGTGGTTGTCAAAAAATCGCATGATATCAGAGGAAGGAATCAATCGTGACTGCCAAAGCGCTATTTGCAGTCCAGCTAGGACAGAGACTAAGCGGAGGGAGTAAGAAACAATGGGATACAATGATAGAGCAGTTCCTCGTAAATCGACAAGTTTCTGTAGTGAATACTAAGCTACGTTTAAGGTGGCGAAATCAGGGACACCACTCGACAGTGGATGACTGGAAGCGAATGCTGTGGAGTGGTGAATCACGCTGTACCCTGCACAGTCCGACTGAAGGGTTTGGGGATGGCGAATGCCTGCAGAACGTTACTTGCCACCATGTGTAGGGACTATAGTAAGTACGGAGAAGGCGGTGTTGTGGTATGGGGGAGCTGTTCTTGGTTAGGTTTGTGGTCACCTATTCGCGCTTCAGAAACGGCCGAATGTGGACCGATACGAGCTCATTTAACAGCACTGTGTTTTGTGTACAGCAGAGAAATGGTTCGGAGACGACGAATGTTTACATTAGTATGACTCTGCTCCCTGGCCTGTGGCCTGAAGCAGCATGTGAAAGCAATACTTCGTGGGCAACAGCATTCCTGAAATAGACTGCCGTGCCTGGACCACCCCCCCCCCCCCCCCCCCCCGCCCTGAACCCAATGGAACACCTTCGTCGACGCCGCTCCAGATCTTAGCGTCCCACATCACTACCTTTGAAACTTCTTAATGTTTACTTATTTTGATCATTTCAAATACTGACCTACAGAATTTTCCCTGGTAAAGACAACTCAAACTTAACCTATTCATTTATTACCCAGAATATACAAACCCAACGCAGTCTTACTGCTGTCCAGTGACAACATGGCTCCAAATAATTAACACAAAAGAATGGCCCTGAACTGGAAGAAATCCTAACAATAACCCGTACTTTTCAAAAGTCACTTACCGCACAGAAAATCTTCATAACACTAACTACAGCAATTACAGCAAGCAGCAACTACAGCCAGCTAAATAAAAGGATTCTAACTACTATAGGCTCTAACTACCACGAGGAGCAAAAAAACGTATTTAGCAGATTTTACCTTATTCATGTGAAATCCAGTTCCAAAAATTATATAGTTATCAGTAATTGCACTACCCAAACATTACCAACTACATCCATCCTCATTTTACAATGCATGTCCTACCAACACCGTGTCTGCACGGACACATGTCCAAGCCGTCCGCTCACGAACTTCTAATTACTAGTCCATCCAACCACAGAGTCTGTTTCCGAGGGCGCAGACCACTGTTAGCGATATTAATACAGTCTATAGCGCTGCCAACATATGAACAGGCTACTTATATCTTGTCCGGTTTCGTCTCGTGAGGAAGATTGGTCTCCCATTGTTCCACAGACACTCAGAACGTGGCCTCCAAAAATTCAAGCCATCATAAAGGCAAAGGACTGTCGAGATATTTTTGATGAGACTGTTTAAATGCGATTTAGAGTACTGTAATTGGTATTTCACAGCTAGCGTGCTGGACTGCTTGCACCACCAGTACACCAATAGGGCGCCTAGCCCCACTGTGTTGCCGGTTCCGCTGCACGAAGCATTGTGCCTGCCAGTTCTCATGTGGGAAACACCTATTTCAAGAAAAAAACTTAGCCCTGGCCCAAATCAAAATTAAGAATAGTTTTTTGATACCACAGACATGCATACCATCCGTGACCATCAGATATTTTCGTGATGTTTTTCATAAAACAGGGACTTCAAAGCGATTTCCTTTCGCCACTGGGAGCAGAGTGCTCAGACGGCTGCCTGCGGATCTTGCTTGTCACCACAACGTCATAACTTTGGTCAGATACCAACTACAGTATGCTTGTAAAAAGTAAACACTCTAAAGCAATGGTCTGCAACACGCAACGGTAGGATGATGTGTAGAACTGTGGAACCATGATAAGTGATTTAAAGGTCAGAGGGTTGGTGTGTACGTAGGCTCAACGGCGCCCTCTTTCGTATGACCTGACTGGTCAGTGTTAAGCGGCGCTCAGGCGGTGCAGAGCGGTCATACAAAGTGTAAACTTATAACCAAGTGTCGCTGTGCCTCGCCGACATCACAGGATGGAATAATGGCATGTGAGGGCGTTCTAACTGGGCAGAATAATTGGTCTTCAGGAGGGGGGTCTGTCGATCCATGACATCCCGGCTTGTAGAGGGCACATTGCTTCAGCAGTGAAGCATATGTGGAGCCTGTGGAGAGAAGATGGCCGTATTCAGCGCTGACAGGTAACCGGACGACACGATGTGACCACAGCACAAGATGACCTTTCTGCCCGCTTGGCCGTAATGGACAGAACAGCTTTGTCCACAGTATTTCCGTGATGCTGGAGCGCTGCAGCGGGCATGGACATGTCTGCGTCGATAGTTCGACGCCATCTTGTGCAGGTTGAACTCATGGCACACACGCCATTGCATAGGCTTCCATAGAACAGGACCCACCAGCGCCACAGACTGCAATGGGCACAAGAATGCCGATGAGTGACAAAATGTGTTTTCGGACAAGTCCCGCTTCATCTTGTTCTACAGTGTCGACGCCGTCACGGTGAATGCAGTCTGGCAGATTGCATCGTTGAGCGGCAAAGCAGACAGTGTAGCGACATTTCCTATAACACGCGATCTCGCCTCCTATGTCTTGAGGGGGATCTGAATAGCTACCGGTGCATCAGGGAGGTTTCACAGCCCGAAGTACTGCCCTTCCTGTAGGCCGTTCCACGTGCCATATTTCAGCAGGGTAACGCCCGGCCGCGCATCGCGAGAAGTCTGCAAGCCTTCTGTGAAGAATGACCTGGTGCTGCATGTTCGCCTAACACGTCGCCCATCGATCATTTTGAGATATGGTCGGTTGGCAACTAGTTCGTTCAGGTCCTCCTGCAGCCGCTGTTGTTGCTTGCTGGACGCGCATACAAACCGCATGGTAGAGTATTCCCCAGTAACATATTTGAGCAGTCTTTGATTCCGAAAAAAATGTTCAAATGTGTGTGAAATCTTATGGGAGTTAACTGCTAAGGTCATTAGTCCCTAAGCTTACACACTGCTTAATCTAAATTATCCTAAGGACAAACACACACACACACACACACACACTCACACCCATGCCCGAGGGAGGACTCGAACCTCCGCCGGGACCAGCCGCACAGTCCGTAACTGCAGCGCCTTGGACCGCTCGGCTAATCCCGCGCGGCTTTGATACCTTGCCATGACGCCTAACAGCTCTGATTGCAGCACCACTGTACTGAATTCATGGAGTCACAGAGCATGTACATGTCTGTAACGCTAATCATTTGTGTAGCGTTATGTTCCTAATCGGTGGAACAGATTTCATTGTGACCACATCTCTCGGTCTTGATGCTGCACTTTTTCCAAACAGTAGCATAACTTAAATCAGACTTCAGTGACATGCAGCTGAAGTAAGCAGAGGCCTTATACAGCGTCCTCGACAGCATTCCTCGTATAAGGAAACAGGACCTAGCCGCCTTGTAATGGCATTGCGCCCGCTGTTGATCACAGCCTCTACAGGCCTTCCCGTGTCTCGGCTGGTCCGGAGCACAGAGACTGCGACAAGACGTAGTTAGGGGCGCACGGTGCGCCGTAACGACGTTGGGCGCCTCTGGCGGGGTGGGGATGGCGACCTCTCCTCCCTCTCCGCCCTCGACTACCCCTCCACCCCCTTCCCACCCTGCAGGGCGCACATGCGCTGACGCCGCCAAGCCGTTGCCAGGCAACGCCGTAGCCGCCCTCTGCCCATTGGCCCTCTGACAGCGTGCGTGCCTCGGCCACATTGAACATGGCAACGCTCTGTAGGCGGCGCTGCGCCCACTTTCCGTTCATAGGGCCGGTAAATCGCTACCAACCGACGGGAAATTTTGGACGTTCCCAAGTGGAGTGGCTATAAACAAGGCGTCCGACACAATTCAGTACTGTCACCTACAGAACAATATTACTAGTAGATCACACCAGTCTGGTGACTGGTCCCAGCAAGAAGTAGTCAGCGAGGCGAAAACGTCGGATATAAAAGTAATTTCGAGTGTACGCCACGGAAGTGTTACAGTTAAATTACAACTCACGAGCAGAACACAGCAAATACCATAACCCAAATTTCCCAGAAATTTCGCTCAGTGCAAAAGGTATCGAAATAAGCCAACAGTTTTCTAGGATTATCTGTAAATACTCGACCGTTTCTGCGAGAACTACGTCAAAGTTTTGGAGTTACCTTATGTGTGGCTTCGCTGTTTTGAGCCCCGTGTTCGAAACCAGGTTATTGTTTTTATTTTTTTTTTTTCATTTAGCTGTTTATCTACCCATGTCCGTAGAAGATTATTAGTCAGCGTGACGGACTGCCGTCCTAAGGGGCCCGGGTTCGATTCCCGGCTGGGTTGGGGATTTTCTGCGCTCAGGGACTGGGTGTTGTGTTGTCTTCATCATCTTTTCATCCCCATCCGGCGCGCAGGTCGCCCAGTGTGGCGTCGAAAGTAATAAGACCTGCACCAAGGCGGCCGGACCTGCCCCGTAAGGGGCCTCCCGGCCAATGACGCCAAACGCTCATTCCCATTTTTCCGATATATATATATATATATTGAAAAAACGTTGTTCTTATTCGTATGCCAATTGTATGCCTGGTGGATGAATTGGAAAAAAAGTAAAAAATAAATAAAAGAGAAAATTATTTAAAAATTGTTTTCGGTGAAATTCCTGTAGAGTATCCTCATTCGCAATCTACAGCAAATTCCAGTTTTCGGAAAAGTCATTCGTTATGTGTGATTTACTCGAACTTATTGCCAACGTGCGAAATCACGAGGAATGCAAACGTTTCTTTCGCTTCCTTCGCGAGAGAGATTCGAACGAAGAAATGTTATTGTGGTGTTCGGAGTTTCTATGTTTCCAATGTTTCTACCATCGGTGTCTTCCAAGGGAATGTCGCAAATCTTCCTAAAGAGTGAAAGTAAGAACAAAATATAAGAACTAATATAAGAGTAAAATATAAGACTATGAGAAAGTGAATGGATTTGACCCCGGAACATATCATACACGCATATATTATACAATAAATCTGTAACAAATATTGTGAAATGGTTCAAATGGCTCTGAGCACTATGGGACTTAACATCTGAGGTCATCAGTCCCCTAGAACTTAGAACTACTTAAACCTAACTAACCTAAGGACATCACACACATCCATGACCGGAGCGGTCACGCGGTTCCAGACTGAAGCGCCTAGAACCGTACGGCCACACCGGCCGGCGATATTGTGAAATTCAGATGTATTTTTGCAATTAATATAACGCCCCTGTATCCCCTGACTTACTAAAAAACATTCGTGTAGTAACCTTTTACGGAATGGGTACATAAATGAAAAAATAAAATAAAAAATAAATAAATAGTAGACCGCGAAGTTAGCCACTGTGCCACCATTTCGGCTGAGCTCATCACGCGATAATTGACATCTAAATTACATGGAACACTTTGACCGTCGTTTTCTCAGAAACTGTCGAGTATCTAACGCATAATCCGAGACACGTGCTCACTTATTTTTGATTCCTCTTCCACTGAGCGAATTGTCTGTGAAATCGGGTTATGTCATTTTCCGTGTTCTCCTCGTTAGTGTAATTATAAGGCCGCTATTCTGAGAGTAAAGAACGTTTTGATGTGACGAACCGCAAAGTTCTCTTTTGTGCAATTCTTTGTACAGCTAACTATGCCAATTCAGAGAAACATACAGAATTAATGAACCTTATCGTTTTTAAAATCATTCAACCACGTAATTATTAAAACTTCTTAACTGCCATATAATAAGCAACTAAGAGGGCATCGTCCTTGTTTAAAACACACAACAACCTAGGCATCGGACACTGCGCAGTTTTAAGAAAAATAACCGCGGCAGCTAGAAAGTACCAGATGCGTTAAGCTGCTGTCGGTTACGTTAAACAAGTAAACACGAGGCATATAAGTAATGAATTTTAACGCCCAGCGGGAACTCGCCAGCTCCCAAACAAATTAACAGACAATGCGTTAAGTACAATGGTAGGAAACTCAAGGAAATTAGAACATGTCACAGAATGAGATCACCGAATACATGCACAAGTTGAGAGGATCTGTCCTGGAGCTGGGCAAGGATTTAAAGTGCCCTTAATATAAGCGTTCGCAGCACTGACGGGCTACAGGGAGCCCAGGACTTAAACCTTGACTGTTCCCTCACACCCTTGCATCATGCCCATGCTTAATGCCAACCAATTTACACAGGCTTATACAACAGAGGAAAGACACAGTTGAAGACTATGCAACTTTATGGTCCTTGGGAGCACTCAACATGGCTACCTTGGGCACACAAACTAACTGCCTCTAACAATTCCAGCATGATTCCAGAATGAGATTTTCACTCTGCAGCGGAGAGTGCGCTGATATGAAACTTCCTGGCAGATTAAAACTGTGTGCCCCACCGAGACTCGAACTCGGGACCTTTGCCTTCCGCGGGCAAGTGCTCTACCAACTGAGCTACCGAAGCACGACTCACGCCCGGTACTCACAGCTTTACTCCTTTCTTTCAGGAGTGCTAGTTCTGCATGGTTCGCAGGAGAGCTTCTGTAAAGTTTGCAAGGTAAGAGACGACGTACTGGCAGAAGTAAAGCTGTGAGTACCGGGCGTGAGTCGTGCTTCGGTAGCTCAGGTTATAGACACTGAGGAGCATCGCCTGATATGCGGTCCTTCGGCGGACGTACGGTGTTTGGTCAAAAAAATGATCGCCTTCCTCCTTCGGGTGGGGCCGCAAACAATAGAACCACGCACACTACTTCTCCCAGATAGGACATATTATCCCCGAACGAAGACAAACGCAGTGACTTGGATTCGAGGTTTGACTGTGCGTTATCTTTTTCGAGACGGCAGTAAGAATGTGCTTGACTTTTGGGCCTTACTACAGGAACATCACTCACAGCATATGAGACATCCGAGATATCGAACATATTACGCAAATTTTTTAGGGAGTGCCTTGCTTGATCCCCCAACCAGTTGGGGTGTCCCGGGTAGGAGAATGTAATTATTGTCTTTAAGTATCAGAACAAGAAAGGACCAGGACAGTGGAGAGGATCCACAAACACACGTGAAGACGTACCCGACACTAACGCGAGGTATGACGGGATTAGTGAGGTACGCGCCTAAAAGAGGAACGTAGAACGTTATTGTTTTGTACTGACAGAAGCAGGATATTTTATTTTCTTTTTTTCACTATTATTAAAAAAAAGTCCACTTATTTACGTTTCCCAGGAAAATTTTATTTTATAAAGTCATCGTCTTACATATTTAAAAAAAAAATGCTAGAAGCAGTTTATGTTTGTTACTGTTACACCGAATAAAAAAAAAAATGTTGGTAGAGCACTTGCCCGCGTAAGGCAAAGGTCCCGAGTTCGAGTCTCGGTCGGGCACACAGTTTTAATCTGCCAGGAAGTTTCAATTCCAGCATGCTCACATGGCATCGCGCAGCCTTTTGCTTTTCTTTTCTCTCTCTCTCTCTCTCTCTCTCTCTCTCTCTCCCTTTTTTTTTTTTTTTTTTTTATCCACACGAGTGAGCACATGCAATCCTGCACAATCACAGAATCACAAGCAATGCACAAATAAATATAGTCTGACACTGAGTAACGCAAAGAGCCACACTCCAGACAGACGGAACGAATAGGATCACCGAAATCACAACGTAGCCAGGTCCACAAGTCCATGGCTGCAGCAGCTCGTTGCTTCACTCCCGAACAGACAGTAGCACAGCGACCTGCCCATCCGCAACCGACTCGACATACTACACATAGGGATATTTCATATTAAAAGTTGGCGAAAATCAGTAATTGGTATTTTCTTCACTGTGAGACCCCATGAAACAGATTTCTGGGATAGTAATGTGTTTACATACTTTACAACATGAAATAAAACAAAATGATGATCTTTTTATTAGATTCTTTATTTCTTAGCTGCAGTACTATGTATTATTCAAATGATGCCTCCCAGTTTTGTTCATTCGTGAGGTCTGTTTCTATTGGGGTCTCCTCTTCATCATCATCATTTTCAGCTTGACAGACCTGCCTAATCCATGTGTTAAGTTTTGGAAAGATTTGCTGCTTTTCTTTGGCTTCGGTCTCTTACCTGTTATTAATGGATCAGATGTCAGTAGTAGCCTGTTTATTACCTTCAGATTGCATTCGTCTCACGAGAATTTCCTGTTGTTGTTTTTTTGGGGAAGGAGCCCAGACAGCGAGGTCATCGGTCTCATCGGATTAGGGAAGGAAGTCGGCCGTGCCCTTTGAAAGGAAACATCCCGGCATTTGCCTGTAGCGATTTAGGGAAATCACGGAAAACCTAAATCAGGATGGCCGGACGCGGGATTGAACCGTCGTCCTTCCGAATGCGAGTCCAGTGTCTAACCACTGCGCCACCTCGCTCGGTAGAATTTCCTGGAAAACGTCTGTGTCTACAGACAAAAGTGCTTATTGCGGGACTGGGCTCCTTGTAATAAACTGTTTGTAAGTAACAGGGCATGCTCAATAACAGTTGCACCATGCACTAAAATCTTGTGTTCAATGGAAGACATAGGATGCCATGGAGATAAGTCAACACACAGTCTTGCTGTTTCAACAGCAGAAGCAGAAAATTTGTCTATACGTCTCTTATGACCATTGGAAATACCTTCTAGAATAATCCTGAAGCCATAGACGAGCTGCAGTTCTACATCTACTATTTTTGCTGATATTTCAGGTCCTTCAAAACACCTTCTACTAGAATTTCCATCGTTGCTATTTCCATAGCCTAGCTTGAGAACATCTACAATTAATCCCAATCGATTTCTAAACATTTCTTGTATGACATTCTTTCTGTCTTGTACAAGTTTCTTTCCCTCTTCAGAACGGATTGGCCACCTCTTGTTGTTCATTTCACAGGATAACCGCAACAAAAATTCGAAAAACCTAATTCGCGCGTGGAGTATAGGTAGAACGAACTAACGAGTTTGTGTATTTATTATTTTGGTTTATGACAATTCATTGAAGTCTTTTGTTGTAGCCTTGTGAATGTAGCTTGTCGTTGCCGATGTTGTCTCTGTTCCTGCGTTGCAGACCTTTGCACCTACCACAGTGATCAGCAGTGTTTGTTTTATGGATAACTCACCCTCTGCTCTTGCAATTTTTGTTTCTTGTAATGTTTCAATTTGCCTGTTGATTTAACAACGCACTAAAGATGACTGAAATATGTTCGCATCACAGTCATAGCTGTTTTCAAATTTTTGTTTGAATTGAATTTGCTGAGAACCACCACAACCCCATTGATATATCAGTTACAATGCATTTATGTCATCATCTGAGATATCATTTAAAACCTCTTCGACATATTATATTAATCACTCACATGTATGATTAAGCAAGGCTTGAAGTAATCTCTGCACATGTGGCAGTCAACTGATAGGATTCAGTCACAGGGTAGGACTGCCTTTTAGCCTCTTGAAGGATACAGTAACAGTGATAGACCTTCTTATCAGCTGTTCGGATTATTTTTTATTGTTTCTTTGTCAGCGAAGCTTCCACAAAGATTGACAAAGCTTCGATGTGTAAAGACATTTTTTGCTTGTGAGTCTCTGACTCCGATCTATTACTTGCCTGTATTTAGCTCCTAGTACAGGAAATGAAGTACTAACTTTAACCATTTCGGCATGCTCAACATTTCCAGATTCTCGCACCTTCATTTGACTGACATACACTGATTCTCCAAAATTGTTTCTCAATAGCTGTGTTACAGTTTTTCCTGTGTTCGCTTAATTCTACGAACAACTTTGATGGCGTATCAGCTCGAATTTTGCAACATGGAATTGTAATAGTACTTGCAGCAAATTACGGTTATTTTTTAAGAAGGTATTTTCAACATAGACTCAAGCAAGCCTTCGTTTGCTTCATTGTAACTTTATATAATATATAATTTTCCACTAAGTCAAATACTTTTACAAACTCTTCTTCAGAGTACTCTTCATAAAGTCAAACGGGTATGTTATTGTCACAATTTTGACTTTCGAAGGACGTAGGATAAAAAAAGTGCGTGTAGAATTTATTTCGGAGATGAAATATTTTAGAGCTGACAGCTTATTTGTGTAAAGCAATTAAGCGGCTACTTGTTAAAATTCCAATAGAGGAATGGTTTTCCGTCGCCCTTTATTAATAAATATACAGGGAAACACCATGAATTATAAAAAAGAATGATTACTGCTGGAAATAGAAATAATATGAATGAAAATTATTATAAATACAGGTATATGCCCAGATGTTTGCAGTCAATATTGATTTCCACCACAATTCAAGTAAAAACATACTTTAACGCATTAACAAGGGCAGAGTTAATGCAAGCCAGTAAAGAAGCTACTAATGCACTGTAAGTGGCACGTGAGTACAGACTACCAACACTGGGTATCAGTGGACAACAAGCAAATAACACACTGCCTCTACAGTGCCCCATCCACCAGACTTCCTCAGGAAGTTACGCATTCCAGGAATGACTCGCATTTTAAAAATGGACTTTTGGCGAGCTTTTAGGCGAATGCGCTGTTGGGACGTATCGATACGGACGAGGCAAAGCCTTCCTATTATTTACTGTTTTCCGTAGCAGCTCTACAGCTAAACATTAGAATCTACACACGTTAGAAATACACTGCCTGCCAATAAAGGTGAACCACCAGAAGGGAAGGGGGAAATGAAATTACACGGTTTCAGAGGGAACAGATTTTATTGCAGTGATTGCAAAATCGGATAAAATTTACTAATCACTTGGCAGTATGAGCCCAGTTAGCAGCATGACGTTGTATCTCACCTGGTCCGGATGCATGCACCACTTCGGTCCGGAAAGGTGTCATAAAAGCATTGTATCCTCTCCTGAACCAAGCTGGCCCTGCAACAAGTCTTTGATTTCTTGGATACTGCCACGGGGACGGAATTGACGTTCGAGCTGGTCCCACACATATTCTATTGGCGACAGATCTGGGGATCTTACTGACAATGTGAAGACGGCAACATCACGCTGACAAGCCAGAGAGACAAGTGTCGGTGAGCATTGTCCAGCTGAAAAATAGAAAAAATTGGAAATTTGTGGTAAGGTCTTATGGGACCAAGCTGCTGACGTCATGGGTCCCTAAGCTTACACACTACTTAATCTAACTTAAGGGGGTCTATACTTTCACAAATAAATTCATAAAACTTTGTCAGCATGACCAGGAAGGGTTCAGGATTCACGCTCATAGCAGTGGAAGTTCAAAAGTATAACAAAATATTTTTTTTTTTTACATGTGAAGTGTCATCATTTTTTCACTTACTATTGGCTGCATTCGTTGCTAAAGGTACACTTTCCTTCATAAGTAAGGGAGATTCTTCGATGAGTTTTGCACAGCATACAAACCATACTTACAGGTGTATGAAACTCTAGAATTTTCCAAATCTATTAAAAACTGTGCTAAAAATTGAGATAATTAACCATAAAATTTGAGTTTTTTCTAAACATGAATTTTAAAAGGTAACAGCTGATTCATTTTTTCATTAATTAAATAAATTCTAGAGTTTCATACACCTGTAAGTATGGTTTGTATGCTGTGCAAAATTCATCGAAAAATCTGTTACTTGTGAAGAAAAGTGTACCTATAGCAACAAATGCAGCCAATAGTTAGTGAAAAAATGATGAAATTTCACACGTAAAAAAAAAAAAATTATTTTGTTATACTTTTGAATTTACATTGCTATGAGTTTGAATCCTGAATCCTTCCTGGTCGTGTTGACAAAGTTTTATGAATTTATTTATAAAAGTATGGACGGTGGAAATTAAAATGTCGTGTGGTGCCTTTGCTACTCCAAGCCGGCCCGTTTGACGTCCTACTCCCCTTAAACTAACTTACGCTAAGGACGACGCACACGCCCATGTCGGAGGGAGGACTCGAACCTCGGGGAAAGCCACGCGGACCGTGACAAGACGCCTCAGACCGCTCGGAGCTGAAAAATGGCACCACGATATTGTCTAATGAGAGGTAAAAGATAAGGATGCCCGATATCCGTTACGTACCGCTGTCAGTTTCCTCAAATGTTCAAATGTGTGTGAAATCTTACGGGACTTAACTGCTAAGGTCATCAGTCCCTAAGCTTACACACTACTTAACCTAAATTATCCTAAAGACAAACACACAAACACCCATGCCCGAGGGAGGACTCGAACCTCCGCCGGGATCAGCCGCACAGTCCATGACTGCAGCGCCTTACACCGCTCGGCTAATCCCGCGCGGCTCAGTTTCCTCATTCACTACCAGCCGTGACCTGAAGGCTTACCCCAAGGCTCCCAGCACCGTGACACGAGGAGCAACACCGTTGTCCCTTTCCAAAGCATTGGGAGAGCGGGATCTCTCCATAGATTGCCGCCATATTCGCCGACGATGGCCGTTCGTCCCCGAAAACAGCGTAGCGCCATTCATCAGCAGTCCATGTTCCCCGGTGACGGCAACACGCCAGACACTGCCTTTTCTCTTGTGGTGCTAACGGCAGCCTAAGTATGGGACGATGATTTCCTAGCCCGGTTGCTACTAGTCTCCGACCGATGGAGTGGGATGACGCAGTTGTGCAGGGAGCTCATTACCTGTTCTCGGATGGCAGGAGTGAATGTGATGGGCTATGATATGTTTGGCGCACAATATGACGATTATCCCTTGTGGTCAGAGTGAGATTTTCACTCTGCAGCGGAGTGTGCGCTGATATGGAACTTCCTGACAGATTAAAACTGTGTGCCGGACCAAGACTCGAACTCGGGACCTTTGCCTTTCGCGGACAAGTGCTCAGTTAGCTAAGTTGGTAGAGCAGTTGCCCGCGAAAGGCAAAGGTCCCGAGTACGAGTCTTGGTCCGGCACACAGTTTTAATCTGTCAGGAAGTTTCATCCCTTGTCGTGGTCACAGGTGGTGGACTGGAACCTCGACGACGAGTATGTCTGCCGTCAAGTTCCCAAGCAGTCCAGCATTGCGCCACTGTCACATCCGAATAGCCAAAAAGTCTGGATATTGCACGATTCGACCAGAAGACCAAAGGGAGACCAACAGTTAGCACCCTATCAAACTCTGTCAGGTGCTGATAACACCATCTCACACGAGTAAGCTGTTCACACCCCTCGTACATCCCACCAGGACTGGCAACAACGCTAAACTCTAACAATACTAACTTTCGTGGGCCGGCCGGGGTGGACGAGCGGTTCTAGGCGCTACAGTCTGGAACCGCGCGACCGCTACGGTCGCAGGTTCGAATCCTGCCTCGGGCATGGATGTGTGTGATGTCCTTAGGTTAGTTAGGTTTAAGTAGTTCTATGTTCTAGGGGACTGATGACCTCAG
Organism: Schistocerca americana; assembly: GCF_021461395.2. Lineage (NCBI taxonomy): Eukaryota > Metazoa > Arthropoda > Insecta > Orthoptera > Acrididae > Schistocerca > Schistocerca americana. Next base: position 859,977,763 of record NC_060120.1, read on the forward strand.
AAGTTAAGTCCCATAGTGCTCAGAGCCATTTGAACCATTTTTTGAACTAACTTTCGTGGCCCTTCTACCTGTCACATAAAATTGCAGCTGTAGTTATTTATACAAGATGAACATTAATAAAACCGACAAACTGCAGGGACGGATTCCTGGCTGGAAATAGAGGACGTAAGGCCCTATGAACATTTGTCCGGAAATGCATCGTTGATCACGGTAGATGGCACTGACGAATGAAAGTTTCTCTGGCCACGTGCCGTGTGTTTCTTGTGTGGTGCAGGCTGGGTGATTGACGCGGCATACCGTAAGCAACAGAATGGTCCGGTATTCCTGTCGGGAACAAGTTGAAATGGTGTTTGTGTACGGCTAAGCAGATAGAAACGGTCCAGAGGCAGAACGACTATACCAAAACAATTACCCTCACAGACACTAACCACATCAAGCCCTTTATGGGCTGGGTGTGATCGTGGGTCCCTTCAGACAGACGAGCAAGGAGGGTGGCGGCGGACTGTGCGTACATCGGATTTGGAGGACCGGGTTCTACAGGATATTGAGACGAAACCTAGTACAAGCTCGAGGCAAGTGACCCTCCCACATCGTGTAAGCCAAAGTACGATTATGTGTATCCTGCATGACAACCGCTACTATTCCTATCATCTGCAACACATGAGGGACACGCGGCACGTGGTCAGAGGAACCGTCATTCGTCAGCACCATCTACAGTGGCAACGATGCGTTTCCGGACCACGTTCATAGGATCTTTTTCCTCCACTTTCAGGAATCTGTCCCTGCAGTTTGCCGGTTTCATTAATGTTCACCCTATATACCCGCCGACAGTGCGTGCATGTGCGATTCACAATGGCATCCGACCGTGTTTGTTGGGTGATTCACATTTTTTGTCAGGCAGTGTATTTATAATTAATGAATTACACGGCCAGTCAGTTGGCAATTTTTATTTATCTTTAGGCTTGACCCAGGTTTAGATACCACTAACAGTATATTTTTCAGAAGAACAAGAAGTTACTTGGATTACATTACGAAAAACATGTTGCCTCCGTTAAGAGCTAGGGCGCTGAAGTCAGTATGTGACTTGAACGCCTCAGCTCTTCATGGAGGTGGCATGTTTTACGTAATGTAATCCAAGTAACTCCTCGTTATTCTGAAGAAGATACCCTTTGCGGTATAGGAACGTGGGTCAAGCCTAAAGATAAATAAAAATTGCCAAATGATTGGCTGTGTACTTCACTCAAAAAAATGTTCAAATGTGTGTGAAATCTTATGGGACTTAACTGTTAACTGCTAAATTGCGCCGGCCACGGTGGTCTCGCGGTTCTAGGCGCTCAGTCCGGACCCGCGCGACTGCTACGGTCGCAGGTTCGAATCCTGCCTCGGGCATGGATGTGTGCGATGTCCTTAGGTTAGTTAGGTTTAAGTAGTTCTAAGTTCTAGGGGACTGATGACCATAGATGTTAAGTCCCATAGTGCTCATAGCCATTTGAACCATCATCAGTCCCTAAGCTTACGCACTACTTAACCTAAATTATCCTAAGGACAAACACACACACCCATGCCCGAGGGAGGACTCGAACCTCCGCCGGGACCAGCCGCACAGTCCATGACTGCAGCGCCTTTTTTTTTAAATCTCATTTTGTTTGCACGTGTTCGTTGCATCTGCTCGGGGCGAACGTCGTAAGACATCCGTTTAAATTCGTTGTTGATCAATTAACTCAGTTTTTTTTTTTTTATTGCAGAGGGCAGCTAACTCTCCGACCGAATACGCTGAGCTACCGTGCCGGCAGTGCCCTCAGACCGGTCGGCTAATTCCGTGCGGCTGTGTACTTCATTAACTGGAAACTTATTCAGTTACTGCTAACAGCCATGTCCAATATTGTGAGGCGATGTATCACTTGCTCTCGCATACATCTTACGAAACTGTAGCAATAGAAAGGAAATTAGAGCTCGTACGGAGACTTGTTAACAGTCGTTCCTCCTGCACACCATCCACGAATGAAACTGGAGAGGAGGAGGGGGTTAAGGTAATGCGACACAGAGTAGCTATTCTCCGTCGCAGAAGGGGACGTAGCCTACAGATGTGGGTGCAGAAAGAATGGGCTACTGAATTATTAGCACTTTGCCGTCCGCACGTCTCGTGCAAATCTATTCGCTTCGCACCCGCAGCGCTAATTCGGATTACTTGGCTTGCCGTTCTTGACATCATCAGGAGATTATAAATTCTTACGTTTTGCTAATCTCATCGTTAGTTCTCATAACTTCCCAACCCTGTTCCCCTACTTTCGTAAAAGTAGGGGAAATCCTCTATTTTGCCGTATCGTTCCACAAACACGAATTTTCTTTTCAAGTAACTTCCCTGTAAGTTCTACACTGTTATAATAATTACTCATGTAGAGGTGATGCCACTTTCCATAAGAAGGTGTCAATAGTTCGATCACTGTTTCTGCTAAAGGCTGTCCAGCGCCGGAATATATCTTGAATGAGGAAATGTATCCCGTACTCGAATCACACAGCATCCGAATGAGTATGCTGTATTTCGTAATTTTCGACGGATTGTAAACTTTAAAATTTAACCGTCCACGCCACGACATGATTCCTTCATCAGTTGAGATGTTTCGACTTAGATTAAAAGTTTTTTTTACACTTTTTGGAAAAATAATCAATTACGAATTGCACTTTGAAAAGGCAGTCAGCATTACCCGGTTTATTGTTGTCGGAAAAATGTAAAAAATATAATATTTGTCTGAATCGGTTGCGGGTGATAGTTTTGCGAAATATCGGGCTGTCTGTAACTTTTTTTCTTTTTCTTTTTTTTTTTTTTTTTTTTTTTTTTTTTTACAATTCCCATAAGGATAGCAAGCCCAAACCATTTTCTAACGTCGACAAATTTGGCATTTTTGCTATCCAGTTTCCTTCTACTGCAATTTTGACTCTAGTATTTCTTGGTTTCGTTGCTAATATATTCAAATAGATCTTTCCCAATACATAATTCTACGATATCCTCGACGAACTGTGTATTTTTGGCAACTATTTTTGGACCCGGAGATCGGTCAAATTTATTACTGGTCCTCGGTAAATCAAATTCTGATTCATCCGAATCAGTTGGCAACCGCAGCGTTCGCCGAATTCTCCTTGGACGTATTTCACTATCTTCCTACGATTCTGCTTCACTTTCATCTTTTTTATATCCAATGTCTTCTTCCCAATCGGCCAAGTCGTCCGGAATGTCAGATAAGACGTCCGCGCATTCATCGTAAATAACCGTATGGGCACAAGTACTTATAAAAACAAAAAGCTTGTTGACGTGTGTGACTTATTGTTACCTAAACAAAATGCCAACACAATGCAAAACATACTGAAGTGCTTTCGCCGGCCACTGCGCACACGACACCACTGCGGTGTCGCCGGCTGTTGACCGCTATTTCGCGCACTACACCACTGTGGTATCGCCGGACGGCAGTGTTAATATTAGAGCAAACGGCAATTCCTTAATGCATCACTGTTTATAATGGCTTTCGGGATATGTGTGTCTTGACAGAAGTGGATTTAGTCTTTGTGTACACTTGGTCGCAGACATAGTAGCTGAAATCTGCACTGACACCGAAGACCGCAACTCATTTGCTATTCCTCCGAACGGATACATAACTAATGAGTGTATCAGTTCATTAATTGTGAAACCGTTTCGAGTTTCTGATTTCCTGACAGCAGAGGGCATTTGCGGCAATGAGCTTCCTGGTGCGACACCTTCCCAACAATAGCGCACCAGTTAATAATTCACGAAGCAATAATTGCTCGAACGTTTCTTCAGTTATTCCTGTACCAAAAAACAACTGGTACAAAAAAAAATGAGTTTTTCGATGCACCGAATCTCATTCCAGCAGTTTAAATATTGGATATGAGGCCGAGCCTTTATTACAGATATAACGTTGCCTGTTTTAAAATACATAAGAATTAATTACCAGGATTAGCAAACGCAATCCTGCAAATAAAATTGTATCGGCGTAACAAAATATAGACGGAAAATTAATTAAAATCTGTGCGCTTACCCGAGTGGTATCGATTGTGGCGCCGGGCTTCGAAAAAAAAAAGTTCGCACTCCTATTTTTGTTTCGTTATCTGATTAGACTGCACGCATAGAAAACAAATTAAATAGCCCCTTAATAAAAATAGTAACGACATTAGAGTTATCAGTATTTGTAAATTACTTTCTGCGCTTGGATTTGTTCCGCTGAATGAGCGCTTACAGATTGGAGTGCACACGACAGGCGCTATACGCTGTAGGTTAGGTTTGGGTGGGAGTTGGCCACTGTAAATATCCCTTTGTTTATGTCCAGCTCGTTTACCAGAGGCGATGGTCTGGTGTTACTGCTGTTAGAGTACCTCGAATTAGCGATGGACGGAACCGAATACTTGAAGGAATCAACTACTCAAGTCCAACACATATCTGAGAACCGACAGTTTTTCGAGTACAGCCGTAAAACTTCACGGCTCTAGGATGTGTGTATGGCGCCCGTGCACCCGTAATTTGGGATTTTATGCCATCTACTGTGCCTCTAAAGAAAATTGTTTTATGCAAATACAGCAAAACTATAAATGAAAACACAATATTGTGTATGTTGTACAGGATTAATGTATTCAGATTAACCTGTTTTCGGCTTACAAGGCGATCATCATACTTTTTAATTGACTACCGTCAGCAAAGAAGTCACAGAGTTTGTAAATAACATTGGGAAAAATGTTACTCGTCTAGACTGAAGCATGAATGCAGATTAAATGTCATCTCTGACACTGCAGCGAAAATGCAATCGAAACGGTAAAGAGTTGAACAGCAAATAAATATAGAGACTGAACCAGTAAAAAATGACTTGTGAGAGTTATTACATATGGAATAGATTGTCATTTCCTATGTTATTAATATAATCTGCTGTTACAACTGTCAGTTCTGTCTCCTATTGTGTTTATGTATCATTAGCCGAGTAACATCTTTTCCCACGTTATTCCATGAAGTTTCCGGTTTGCAACCGGATGACGTAGACTACTTCCCACGATATTTCGGCTGAGAAAAATTCATTCATATTCAGGTGAGAATTGAGCACTGGAGATTGCTAGATCACATGGCTAACTTTATACCAAAGAACTGGCGCGGCGACGGATGCGCAAAGGCAGCGGCTTCTGTAGAGTTTCGCACGCCTTCGAATATTTCTCCATCTAGTAGTTGTCACTAGACGTATCACTAGACCCAAAATGTTTCCTTTCTGTGCATATTAAAGAAATCTCTAGGATCTACGCCTTATCGAGTTGTAAGCAGGCATCGCAATTAACAGGATCTTCCGCCAAACGTGTTTCCACCGATTGTTTGGTAATCGAATCCCAGAAGGATCTCGAGGCAAATATTTCCGTGGCAGTATAATTCATGGAATGTCCTGTGGAGATACGATGCTCGGCTATGACTGACTTACTCGGCTGCGAAAGGCGAGTGTGGCGATCATGGCTGTCTAATCAATGCAGGCTTTGCCACGCTGGCAAGATATTCTGCAGGTTCCAGCCATCCGCAATCGCAGATCGTCCTTAGCCGAACAGAGAAGCGCACAAGGTGAGAGGAAGATTACTTTGACACGATGTTTCCTTAAGATTTTACCTAATTTCGACGAAATATTGCCGGCATGTGGGAGGGACGTCTTGGAACTGAACCGCACCTTCTCCACTTGCTCTTTTGGGTGGTCACCTTTCTTCCCCCTTAAAGCCGCGTGGGTCTGATGCGAGCAGTATCCATTATGTTTGAACACAGACTGTAAGTTTTCCAGCTCCTTTGCAAAGCTATATCCATCAGAAAAAACATGTGCCCGATGTACCAACGTTCAAAGGACGCCCATAGTTCGTGATGGATAGTGACAAATAGACGCCTGCAGATACAGGTTTGTACGTGTGGGGCTGCGGTAGTCGGAATGCCCCAATGATCCACCTACTTTCCGACTGACAAAGGCATCCAGAAACGGCAGGCAGCGGCCCTTCTCCACATCCATCGTAGATTGAACATTCTTGTGGGCTGAAATCAGGTGGCGCGGAACTCTGAGGTCGCTCATGTAGCGACTGCCCTTGGGTCTACACATAAATTTTTTGGTATAAAGTTTAGCGATGTGAACTAGCTATCGCCAGTAATAAACACTCACCTGAAGATGACTGAACGGTTGTCAGCCGAAATATCATGGCAACACGTCATCCGGATGCAATCCCGAAATTTCGTGGAACGCTGTTTATGCCGAGAAAAATTTTCAAAATTGTTTACAGACAATGTAAGTTCTTCCAGTTAGCTGAAGTCTGATGGTGTCCTTGTAAGCCAAAAAGTAGATACCGAAAAAAATTAATCCTCTAGAAAGTACACAGTATTGTGTTTTCATTTATGATTATGTTGTTCCACAAAGAATCGGCGGGAGAATCGGTTAACACCAAAGTTACATCAGCTTTTGAACATAACTTTCGGATAACATTTTAGCTTTTGCACGTAAATACCAGGTGAGGCATTTAAATCTGTTTTTGGAAATATCTGGAAAACTGCAAATTCGATTAAAGAAAGGGTTATAAAAAAAGTTGTTCGTCACGAAGGAGGGCACCCTGTGACGTCAAACTCAACCTCACTACCCCACGCCTCAGGCGGCGAGATGGAGCTCAACTTCACAATCATAAAAAAGAAACCCCATTTTTTTCACGCATTCGGATTCCGAGCGGAAAAATACGTAACTTTTGTGTTTAACAATTTCTTTCGTTGTGTAACACACGTGGCGGTAAAAGGCAGAAATCAGAACGGGTTAAAAACGGTTGAAAAATGATAATGGCTCTGAGCACTATGGGACTTAGCATCTGTGGTCATCAGTCCCCTAGAACTGAGAACTACTTAAACCTAACAAACCTAAGGACATCACACACATCCATGCCCGAGGCAGAACTCGAACCTGCGACCGTAGTGGTCACGCGGTTCCAGACTGAAGCGCCTAGAACCGCACGGCCACACTGGCCGGCGAAAACTGATAATGACTCAAGAAATGCACATCGGATTAGCACCCCAGGAGGCAGGTCGTTAGAAAAGTAGTTATTCTAAAATTTTTAATGAGAAACCGGTTATTATGTAGCAAAAAATACATTAGTTCTCAGCACATCACACGAGGTTCAGGAATTTCTCAAATGAGTATTCTGCGCGTACCACATGAATACAGATTCCATCCTCGTCACTGAGCGCTGCATCAAGAACTACGTTGCTATGACTTTCGAAACCTCTCGAACTTTTGCAGTCGGATACACTAAGAGCTAGCAGGCTATTATGGATTTCAGAATGAGATTTTCACTCTGAAGCGGAGTGTGCGCTGATATGAAACTTCCTGGCAGATTAAAACTCTGTGCCGGACTGAGACTCGAACTCGGGACCTTTGCCTTTCGCAGGCAAGTGCTCTACCATCTGAGCTACCCAAGCACGACTCACGCCCCATCCTCACAGCTTTACTTCTGCCAGTACCCCGTCTCCTACCTTCCAAACTTTACAGAAGCTCTCCTGCGAACCTTGCAGAGCTAGCACTAGTGAAAGAAAGGATATTGCGGAGACATGGCTTAGCCACAGCCTGGGGGATGTTTCCAGAATGAGATTTTCCCTCTGTAGCGGAGTGTGCGCTGATATGAAACTTCCTGGCAGATCAAAACTGTGTGTCGGACCGAGACTCGAATTCGGGAGCTTTGCCTTTCGCGGGCAAGTGCTCTACCAGTGGTTTTATTTCACAGATACTTTTCTCTGATGAAACTACTTTTACGAGTCGTGATCAATTGAATCGGCATAATATGCATTATTGGTCGGCAGAGAGTGCTCGTTAGTTAAGACATGTCGAGCATCATCTGTGAAAAAAATTAGACCAACAATATGGACAAAGTAATGTACGAGTATTACCGAGCGGGATAGCGCAGTGGTTAGCATACTGGACTCACATTCGGAAGGACGACGGTTCGAACCCGCGTCCGCCCATCTTGATCTGCGTTAGTCATTTAAGGCCGGTGCCGGGATGGCTCCTTCGAAAGGGCACAGAGGCTTTCCTTCTCCATCCTTCCATAATCCGAGCTTGTACTCCGTCTCTAATGACCTCGTTGTTAACGGGAAGTTAAAAACTGATCTCCTCCTCAAAAGTAATGTATTGTGTTCTGCAGAATCAAGATTTTTTGGTACAAAAACGGTTCCTCATTATTTTTTAAAATATAACTGGCTTTTTAACCGTCTGGAATCCTAATCTAATGTGTATTTTTTGAGATATTGTCAGTTTCGTTGGTTTTTAATCCGTACGGTTTCGGTTACAGCGCCATCTTTAACGTAACGAAAAAAATGTTAAAGACAAAAGTTACGTATTTTTTTCCCGGAGAATTGGAATCCGTAATAAAAAAAATGAGGGTTCGTATTTAAGATTTGAAAGTTGCCACCTCGCGGTGGTCGAGTTTGGTGTAACTGGATACCCCACTTAGAGACGAAAAGCTTTAAACCCTTTTTAATCCGATTTGTAATTTTCCAGATATTCCAAAAAACAGATTTAAATACCTCATCCTATATAAGTGTTGTTTATTAATTAACATGCGATTGGCTGTTAGCAACAAAAAAACTGTAGCTTCATAGCGCTTGCACGGTCACGTTGCGTAAGTCAGCTCTGTTTCGATCGTTAAGTGCGTAAGCAGCAAGCGACTCAAGCGGACATTGCTCCTGCGTCTCAAGCGAGCAGCGATTTACTGTACGTTCTGCGATTCGCTTCCTGCTAGCACGAGGATTCAGGGTGATCTTTCATGTTTTCTCGTCGTCACTGATTAATCTGATTAATGGCGTGCTTCCAGGCGTTCTGCCGCTTTGTTGTTTTCATTGGATGCGCAATATTTCGACTATCGACCCAGCTGTGTTCTTCGGGTGATGCAATTTTTGCTATTGCGTGTACTCGCTGCCTGAAGTCCAAACATACTGTGTGAGCTGCCGCTGCTCTTCCGCCGCTATTAATAGCGGAGTTCAGTTTATGACGCCCACCACGCCCTACGATGCTGTTATGTCTTTCAGAGCCTGCACTGATATTCCATGAAACGTTAAGTCTCTCAGCGTTTTCCGACTCTGGTGGATGTGATGCTGGCGGGATCTTAATAATTTTTCTGACATCTTTGTTCCAACGGACTGCTTAATTATGTTGTTCCAGAAAATTGGCGTTTGCTCTACGATACTGGTCTCATAGTATTACATTTCATGATTATATTCAAGGCAGTGCTCGGAGACAGCTGATTTGCTTAGTTTCCTGAACTCGGGTGTGTCGCTGATCTTCGATGCATCTGTACTCGATTATTATGATTATCTGTATTAGCTGAAGGGAGCAAAATATACCGAATGCCATATTTTCGCAGGAGATTGCCGATATTTCCGGATACTGTGCCAACATAAGGTAGATAAGCTTTTCTTTCTCTGTCTCAGTCAACCTGTTTCTCAGGCGCTCTGGATTTCGAGTGAAACGCTCGTTCAGTCTAGATGACTGAATAGGCCTATCCACGCCACCGGAACACTATTTGTAGCTGTTGTAATTTTTCTGCGATGCTCTCCTTGTCTGAATATTAAAAAAAAAAGGGGGGGAGGGGGTGACCAGCTACCGTTTCTCAGCGTATAAGGGGAGAACAACGGACACAACCCTGGGTTACGGCTTCTATAGAAAACCTACACGCACACCGATCTTTTATCTCCACGCCTCGATACATTACCATGCGTCACAAGGCAATTCGGTGCTAAAAGTCTGCTGCATAGAATTCCAACGCTTTCAGACAAGGAGAGCCGCAGAGTAATTAAGAAGAGTTAATTAATAGAACACCTTCACTTCTAATTCATACTGCGTCCTTTAAGATAGTTTGTTTTTCCCTTTGAAGTGTTTTCAGTTAATTTTTGTTGTATTTATTTCAGTGTGCGTCCCAATATTTTAGTTTCATATCTTTAAGTGACCCGAAGAATTGTTGGTCTAAGTTTTTGTTCTCAATCTTCCAGTGTCAATATCTGTTGTTAACAGATCCTGTGACTGAATGCTAGATCTTCGAGACGGCCAGAGGAGTCTGTTATTCCTGTTTAAAAAATTCCTCCGATCTCACGAAATGGACCCTTCACAGTGAGGCCAGCCATCCATTGATTTCAATTAGAGGTACTTATGGGGACAGAAAGAGACTGCAGAACGTGAATGTCTTGAACGAAATTTTCACTCTACAGCTGAGTGTGCGCTGATATGACACTTCCTGGCAGATTAAAACTGTGTGCCGGACCGAGACTCGAACTCGGGAGCTTTTCCCAACTGAGCTCAGTTGGTAGAGCACTTGCCCGCAAAAGGCAAAGGTCTCGAGTTCGAGTCTAGATCCGGCACACAGTTTTAATCTGCCAGAAAGTTACGTGAATATCTTGATTTAGGTCGATAAATATTCGGGCGTTAGATAACAATATGAAACGTATCGTGTGAGGAACGACTACCAAGGCCGAAGAGGCACTAACGAGGATTCACGCGGGTTATCCCATTTTCGACTGATGCTGGAGCTATTCAGTCGGGTATGCCAGACATTTTTGAGAAGATGTCGTGCCTGTATTGAAGCTGGGAGAGAACTGCTGTAAACGCGTAAGTTATGCAGATAATCGGTATATTTCGAATGATACCGACAAACTTCGAGGAGTTGTAAGGGACGTCGTGAAAAGCTACTTGAGGGCAGGAACCCATGTTCAGTAACGTTACCCAAAGGCGCCACAGACTGTCGACGCTATAGAGGACAACATCTGCCGCAAGGCCACGCCTGCGGTAGTTTTTACGCTAACAGACCGAAAGCGGGAATTCTGGCAACGTACCAGACAGCATTACGGACGTAGACTGTGGCGTACACGTACCTTCCCTTCAAAGCGAGGGGCCGCTGACTGCAGAGCCAACATACATCTACTTCTACATCTATACTCCGCAAGCTATCTGCGGCTTATGAAGGAGGGTAATACGTTAATCACCGACATCCTCTCCCCCTCCCCCCCCCCCTCCCGCCTCCCCACCCCCCTTATTTCCTGTTCTAGTCGCGAATGGTTGAAGTGAAGGACGATTGTTGGTAGGCTTCCGTGTGGGTACCCGAATCTCTCTAGTTTAATCTTCATGCTCTTTTCGCGACATATACGTAGGAGAACGCAATACACACTACTGGCCTATAAAATTGCTACACCACACGAAGATGACGACCTACAGACGCGAAATTTAACCGACAGGAAGAAGATGCTTTGATATGCAAACGATTAGTTTTTCAGAGCATTCACACAAGACTGGCGCCGGTGGCGAACACCTACAACGTGCTGAAATGAGGAAAGTTTTCAACCGATTTCTCATACACAAACAGAAGTTGACCGGCGTTGCCTGGTGAAACGTTGTTGCGATGCCTCGTGTAAGGAGGAGAAATGCGTACCATCACGATTCCGGCTTTGATAAAGGTCGGATTTTAGCCTATCGCGATTGCGGTTTATCGTATCGCGACATTGCTGCTCGCGTTAATCGAGATCCAGTGACTGTTAGCAGAATATGGAATCGGTGGGTTCAGGAGAGTAATACGGAACGCCGTGCTGGATCCCAACGGCCTCGTATCACTAGCAGTCGAGATGACAGGCATCTTATCCGCATGGCTGTAGCGGATCGTGCAGCCACGTCTCGATCCCTGAGTCAACAGATGGGGACGTTTGCAAGACAACAACCATCTGCACGAACAGTTCGACGACGTTTGCAGCAGCGTGGACTATCAGCTCGGAGACCATGGCTGCGGTTACCCTTGACGCTGCAACACAGACAAGAGCGCCTGTGATGGTGTACTCAACGACGAAGCTGGGTGCACGAATGGCAAAACGTCATTCTTTCGGATGGATCTAGGTTCTGTTTACAACATCAAGATGGTCGCATCCGTGTTTGGCGACATCGCGGTGAACGCACATTGGAAGCGTGTCTTCGTCATCGCCATACTGGCGTATCACCCGGCGGGATGGTTTGGGGTGCTATTGATTACACGTCTCGGTCACCTCTTGTTTGCTTTGACGGCACTTTGAACAGTGGACGTTACAAATGGCCCAAATGGCTCTGAGCACTATGGGACTCAACTACAGTGGTCATCAGTCCCTAGAACTTAGAACTACTTAAACCTAACTAACCTAAGGACATCACACATATCCATGCCCGAGGCAGGATTCGAACCTGCGACAGTAGCGGTCGCGCGGTTCCAGACTGTAGAGCCTAGAACCGCTCGGACACCCCGGCCGGCTAGTGGACGTTACATTTCAGATTTCAGATATCTTACGACCGTGGTTCTACCCTTCATTCGATCCCTGCGAAACCCTACATTTGAGTAGGATAATGCACGACCGCATGTTTCAGGTCCTGTACGGGCCTTTCTGGATACAGAAAATGTTCCACTGCTGCCCTGGCCAGCACATTCTCCAGATCTCTTACCAACTGAAAACGTCTGGTCAATGGTGGCCGAGCAACTGGCTCGTCACAATACGCCAGTCACTACTCTTGATGAACTGTGGTATCGTGTTGAAGCTGCATGGGCAGCTGTACCTGTACACGCCATCCAAGCTCTGTTTGACTCAATGCCCAGGCGTATAAAGGCCGTTATTAAGGCCAGATGTGGTTGTTCTGGGTACTGATTGCTTAGGATGTATGCACCCAAATTGCGTGAAAATGTAATCTTGTGTCAGTTCTAGTATAATATATTTGTCCAATGAATATCCGTTTATAATCTGCATTTCTTCTTGGTGTAGCAATTTTAATGGCCAGTAGCGTATATGTTGACACCTTTTGGAATGTACGCTCACGGAACTCTAATCGTAAACCACACCGTGTGGCAGAAACTCTGCGGCCGGTGTGGCCGAGCGATTGTAGGCGTTTCCGTCTGGAACTGCACGACCGCTACGGTCGCAGGTTCGACTCCTGCCTCGGGCATGGATGTGTGTGATGTCCTTAGGTTAGTTAGATTTAAGTAGTTCTAAGTTCTAGGGGACTGATGACCTCAGATGTTAAGTCCCATAGTGCTCAGAGCCATTTGGCAGAAAGCCTCTCCTGCAGCGTTTGCCACTGAAGTCCGTTGATCGTCTTCGTGGCGCTTTCATGCTTACTAAATGAACCTGTAACGAAAGGTTCTGTTCTTCTGTGGATCTTCTCTATTTCCTCTAAGAATGCTACACTGACGCGCCGAAGAAACTGGTGTAGGCATGCGCATTAAAATAGACATATGTAAACAGGCAGAATACGGCGCTGCGGTCGGCAATGCCCGTATGAGACAGCACGTGTCTGGCGCAGTTGTTAGATCGGTTCCTGCTGCTGCTATGACAGGTTACCAAGATTTAAATGAGTTTGAACGTGGTGTTATAATCGGCGCACGAGCGATGGGACACAGTACCTCCGAGGTAGCGATGAAGTGGGGATTTTCACGTACGATCATTTCACGAGTGTACCGTGAATATCAGGAGTCCGGTAAAACATCGAATTTCCGACATCGCTGCGGCTGGAAAAAGATCCTGCAAAAACCAACAACAGCTGAAGTGAATCGTTCAGCATGACAGAAGTGCAACCCTTCCGCTTATTGGGCCATCAACAATTGTCGGCGTGCGAACCATTCAACCAAACATCATCGATATGGGCTTTCGGAGACGAAGACCCACTCGTGTACCCTTTGTAAGTAGGCTGTTTAGGTTTTTTTATTGGTAACGCCACCTCTGTATGAAAATCACTGGCTGTGCTGTGTGCAGTCTGTGGCTGCTTTGCATTGTTGTAATACTCGCCATTGTAGTGTTAGGCAGCTGGCTGTGAACAGCGCGTAGCGTTGCGCAGTTGGAGGTGAGCCGCCAGCAGTGGTGGATGTGGGGAGAGAGATGGCGGAGTTTTGAAATTTGTCATGAACTGCTATATTTATATATGATGATATCAAGGTAAATACATTGTTTGTTCTCTATTAATATCTTTCATTTGCTAACTATCCCTATCAGTAGTTAGTGCCTTCCATAGTTTGAATCTTTTATTTAGCTGGCAGTAGTGGCGCTCGCTGTATTGCAGTAGCTTGAGCAGCGAAGATTTTTGTGAGGTAAGTGATTTGTGAAAGGTATAGTTTAATGTTAGTCAGGGCCATTCTTTTGTAGGGAATTTTGAAAGTCAGATTGCGTTGCGCTAACAAAATATTGTGTGTCAGTTTAAGCACAGTCATGTATAATTGTTCTAAGGGGACGTTTCACCTTGATGACTGCACGACACAAATCTTTACGCCTCGCCTGGGCCCATCAACACCAACACTGGACTTGATGACTGGAAGCATTTTGCCTGGTCGGACGAGTCTCGTTTCAAATTGTATAGAGTGGATGGGCGTGTATGGGTATGGAGACAGCTTCAGGAATCCATGGACCCTACATGTCAGCAGTGGACTGTTCAAACCGGTGGAGGTTCTGTAATGCTGTGTGGCGTGCGCAGTTGGAGTGATATGGGACCCCTGGTACGTCTACATACGACTGACAGGTAACACGTACGTAAGCTTTGTCTGATCACCTGCATCCATTCATATCCAATGTGCATTGCGACGGACTTTGGCAATTCCAGCAGGAAAATGCGACACCCCACGTCCAGAATTGCTGCACAGTGGGCTCCAGGAACACTCTTCTGAGTTTAAACACTTCCGATGACTACCGAACTCCGCAGACAAGAACGTCATTGAGCATATCTGAGATGCCTTCCAACGTGCTGCTCAGGAGAGATCTCCAGCTCCTCGCACTCTTATGGATTTATGGATAGCCCTGCAGGATTCGTGGTTTCAGTCCCCTCTATCACTGACATTGGTCTCCATGCAACATCTACCTATAACGTTTCAAAAACAAGTGCAAAGCGTACTGTATGGGTGTCGTAATAAATGGACAAAAAATACGGACGATTAGGTTTGTGGGTAACATAGCTGTGATAGCTCCATTTGAAACAAATCTCCAAGCAATCTTAGAAGATATGGATACTGTACTAAGGGATGAGTACAAAATGGAAATTAAATCAAAGAACATAGAAATACTCGTGTGCTCTAAGGAACCAGAACGAATGAACATTAAAATTACGGGAAATAAAATAATAAAAGACAATATCATACAAACACTTACATAGTACGATAAGTAAAGACAGCAGCAAAGAAGAAACAAAGCAGAGAACTAGAGAACCAAAAGCAGTGTTCATCAATAGAAGGAAAATGTTTTGTTCAGATAACGTAAATACCGAAGTAAGGGAAATGGAGGTTAAAAGCCGCACTTTAAGCGTAACACAGTATGACTATGGAATATGGACAACAGGGAAGAATGAAATGAATTCTCTTCAAGCATTTGAAGTGTGGTGCTCGAGACGTCTGTTAAAGATTAAGTGGGTGGATAAAACCACTAACCAGAAAGAACTGCAAAGAACTGGCAAAGGAAGGTCGTTTAGGAGAGCAGCAGAGCAAAGAAGACACGTATGGAATGGTCACATAACACGACACAACCAGTTCCTTGCAAAATGTGGCCGGCCGGAGTGACCGAGCCGTACTAGGCGCTACAGTCTGGAACCGCGTGACTGCTAAGGTCGCAGGTTCGAATCCTGCCTCGGGCATGGATGTGTGTGATGTCCTTAGGTTAGTTAGGTTCAAGTAGTTCTAAGTCTAGGGGACTGATGACCTCAGAAGTTAAGTCCCATAGTGCTCAGAGCCATATGAACCATTTGTAAAATGTGCTAGAAAGAATGTTGCAAGGGAAGATAGCCCGAGGAAGACCGCGAATGGTGTTTTTAAAAACAGCACTGCTTTATACAGGAGTATTTAATTATGTAGAAAACATCTTCATAGATTCAAGTGGAGAATTGCTAAACAATCGAAAGACTGATGATGAAGCAGAAAATGCCTGGATGGACTTGGGAGCTCAATTTCTTGTCTCATGTTTGCTGAACACATCTCAGATGACCTCTTTGACGACGAGGATTTACATACAAATCTTCCCTCCTTTTTTCTCTTTGGTGGGGAGTAATGAAATGTGCACGAAATGAGGAATCGGATGGATAGGATAGAACTGGCTTAATGGCACAAAAAACAAAAACCATAAACAGCTGAACGGTAGTAAAGAGGATAATAATAATGAGCAAAATATAAAAAGTGGAACACTCACTATATCAAGTGAAGGAATTCGCCTACCTACGGAGTAAAGTTAACCGTAATAGCCGAAATTAGGAAGACGATAGGATCAGATTGAAAGAAGCAACAAAAAATTTTCACTGAATTGAAGTAGTAGTTTCTGGAAGTGTATATACAGGGCCAGAACGTGTAGTAGCGGACATGAACAAGGTTTACTGAAGTGTTTGTAATATGGTGCAACAGAGGGATTTTTATAAATGAATAGACTTATATGGATCCAAGCAAAGAGAGCCTATGAGAAATAGGCGTGAAGAGAGGTGTATAGAAAATTCTCGATAGGATGGGGTTACAGATTAATGGAACCAGAATCCAGAGATACTTAACTTCGTATGTCAAGGAATAGGAAAGGAGAGAAAATGGCGAAGCATACGTCAGACAAGAGAAACGGATCATATTGTGTGTTTGGCTGATTACTACAAGTGATAAGATTAGCACTAGATGGTTTAAGATGGACTGAAAATGGTTCAAATGGCTCTGAGCACTATGGGATTTAACATCTGAGGTCATCAGCCCCCTAGATTTAGAACTACTTAAACCTAACTAACCTAAGGACATCGCACCCATCTATGGCAGAGGCTGGATTCGAACCTGCGACCGCAGCAGCAGCGCGGTTCCAGACTGAAGCGCCTAGAACCGCTCGGTCACAACGGCCGGCAAGATGGACTGCTTAAAAACGCTTACTTAGTGTTTTAAATATTAATTATCACAATTTCGTCTGTTTTTGAAACACCTCCGTTTGCTATATTTCCTGCTTCTGCTTCCCTCCCTAGCACTCCTTCGTTTCTAGCGCATGTCAGTTTGCACCAGTTTACCTGATTGAATACTATAATTTGTCCAGCTTCTACATCTTTCCGCTTGCAGCAAGGTTATTGGGTTTCTGCTGGGACAGTAGTAGCCTAGTGAAAGAACGTAACATGTTGTACCAGTGCCCGTATCGTGATGTTCAAACCTAGGAATCTCAGTTTTTCATATTTGGGAGATTTATGTAGTACAAACGATTCTATTGCGAGCTTTGGACGTATTTTCCTTCGACTGCACATTTTTTCTTACAAGCTCTAGGCCGTAAGACTTATCAGCAGTGTTATTATATTACACCTCCTAAAGATATGGAATATTACGAAAATATGCGATATCGGTGCTTTTCGCGACAAAATACTGATCGCTGCGTTTACATTTAGTGTTCGTCAACTAGTACCTCGTCTGCTTGATAAATATTACGGGTTGCCTTTCCTTACCCAGTTGCTTTCCACTGCAAATAGCCACTGTTTCTTTCTATTAGCATTTAATGTTTACATTTTAGCTCTGTCTGTTCTCTCGAAGCTTTCTACGGATTAGAGTGCAAATGTCCGTCCGACTAGCGTAATTTCATACGTTTGTTTCTCAGAATGCGTTTGTTTTGGAGTAGCGGTGGACAAACGTTATCGCACATAACTAGTCTTTCCCTTCAGAATTTTTCCATACTAGGAACATTATTTTTATAGATATAGCATTCATCAACGTGTATACAAAAAGTGAGAACTATATTAAATTTAGTTGTACAGAAACAGTATAAAAACATGTAATTCTTTTCATTCTTGCGCTCTGAACTTGTTTTATAGTTGGATTCTCTGCATGTTCTTAGCGTGTTTTCAGCATTGGCGAAACTAGTATTATTTTTTAGATGCGAAAAAACTGTATGATTAAGGGGGGTAGGACGTCAAACGGGCCGACTTGGAGCAGGAGAGGCACCACAGGACATTTTAATTTCCACTGTCTATACTTTTACAAGTAAATTCATAAAACTTTGATAGCATGACCAGGAAGGATTCAGGATTCACGCTCGTAGCAGCGGAAGATCAAATACATAACAAAATAATTTCTTTTCACATGTGAAATTTCATCATTTTTTCATAAGTAAGAGAGGCTGTTCGATGAATTTTGCACAGCATACAAACCATACTTACAGGTGTGTGAAACTCTAGAATCTATTTAATTTATGAAAAAACGAATGAGCTGTTACGTTTTAAACTTTATGTTTAGAAAAAATCAAATTTTGTAAGTATCTCAATTTTTGCCACAGTTTTTAATAGATTTGGAAACTTCTAGAGTTTCATACACCTGTAAGTATGGTTTGCATGCTGTGCAAAATTCATCAAAGAATCTCTCTCTTACTTGTGAAGAAAAATGTACCTATAGCAACAAATGCAGCCAACAGTAAGTGAAAAAATGATGAAATTTCATATGTAAAAAACATTTATTATGTTATGTTTTTGCACTTGCACTGCTATGAGTGCGAATCCTGAATCCTTCCTGGTCATGCTGACAAAGTTTTATGAATTTATTTGTAGAAGTATAGACAGTAGAAAATAAAATATCCTGTGGTGCATCTCCTTCTCCAAGTCGGCCCGTTTGACGTCCTACCCCCCTTAATGTCGCCTGCCTCGGTATTCTAAAGTATTTAGAAGTATCAGAAGGAAAAGCAGTACACGAAACTTCCCATCGCGTAACATTTGCTTCAGACTTACTTTCTTAATCTTTAGAAAGAGATTAAGGATAACTATTAAACTCATTTTCAAAACAATAAACAGAAGAGATCTCGGACATACATCTATGTGTGATTACTGTGTTCATATTTGTTTATTTAGCTGAAAATAATGTAGATTACCATATCTTTTGATCTGATTCTTTCGCTGCATTCGTCATTTCCACTCGTTATGGCCATAAATATTTAAAATCATCTAAAAAATAGACTGCGTAAAACGTATACTTCGTTAGAGAAATTACGTTTCACAGAATGCGCCGGCCCTTTGATGTTTAAACACAATCCACCGAAGGGGAATAATGTCGGAATTTTAATAGCAATATCATTAGCGAAAATAACTTTTTGGTTAAAAATTGTAATTTGATTACCGATGCGAGTCCCTGTTAGTGAAACACTAATGGCGTCACTAAATATATTTGGTACCTTTTAAATCAAGAGCACGAAATCAAATTATCGCAGTTATATTCCATGTTAAAATTCATGAGCTTGTTAAAACGTCAGTAAACAAATGAAAGAGCGCTACATTCAAAATGGATCTGCAGTTCTTTAGCATTTGCGCTGCTGCTAATAGGCTTTCAGCTCAGTGTATCGGCAGCGTATGGGACGCGCGCTTTGTGTTAGCTTAACGTGGCCGCCGTCCACCATGAGCTGTGAGGGAATGCACCTGCGACCGGGGGTTTCAATGTGTGCGATATTCGTTTTTTTTCCCTTTTTATTACATATGAATTTTTCGTAGCAATTATTTTCAAAGTACTGCACGATTTCTTACTGTGATCTAGTGTTATCCATATTTGGCAGTTGTGAACAATAGACAACAGACATCATGCTAATTCATCACACACAGCTATTCAACATTTAAGGCCATGCTACACAGAACAGACCAATTTAACTTAGAAGAAAGCCTTAAGACAGAATTAGACGTAATAAAAAATATTGCCATAAACGATGGCTGCACAACCAAAACAATGCATAATTTATACACAAAAATACATAAAAATAAGAGATTAAATTGCCATACTGATCAGAAAAAAAATATTTGCTAGTACCACCATACCCAGGCCCTATTTCATAAAAACCTAGTGATATATTTAAAAAACAATGTAACAATTGCATTATCCACTAAGAATAAGCTAGTACACTTATTAGCACATGATAAAAACAGATTCACAAAATTTCAACAACAGTGGTGTGTGTCAAATATTATGTCCCAGTTGTCCTACCTAATATGTCGAGCGAGAAAGGGTCAGAAATTTCAAAAACCGTTTCCAAAAACATGTGTGTGCCTTTAGACTTAGCCACTTCTAAAATCTCGCCATTGCAAAGCATAAGCTCGAAATTAGACACATTGTCAACAAGACGGAAAACAATTTGCTAGTACTACACAATGAACCCAATGACGAGACTAGATCTGTTAGAGTGAATGGAAATACACCTTCATAAGAATCATAAAGCTCAAATCCATGTTAAATGAACAGGCAGATTTCGCCAGCCGTAGTTATTTTCGTAATTTTAAATACGCATGTCAGATTATTTTATAACTCTGATATCTGACTCTGCATAATAAAGATAATCTTTGGTCGTCTCATATTATACTTCATCCGAGTAGTGTTTTGAAGTGCATAAACAACTGTGCACTTTGAATGACGTAATGTGCAGTTATGGAATGCATAATACAACTTTTGCTGATTACAGTGTTAATAATGTTTTTCCCTGGATATTTTGGTAAGTTTTTCACTGTTTTCTTTTTTGCGTTGTTTGACTCGCGAGTTTTGATATTTGACACCTAACCTACTCTCAACAGGAACGTACATTTCGCATCACCTCGCTCAAGAGCGAATAGTTTGTTAAACTGTTATCATCTTATCATGGGCCACATGGTCCGACAAGTATCGTGATTTAATAACTCACGGTTTTTTTTTTAAATGAATGAGGGCGCTGTTAGTGAAAATACAGGGTGTACATTAAGTCCGGGAATCTTTCAGTTATTTACTGCACAAGAACTAAACATTGTACACAAGTTATACATATTGCACTTCGAAGAGAAACTCTGAAAGTTTTTTTTACAAACATTCGATATGCGAACCATGAGTGACCCGACAGACGTCAATACGGTAATCGAATTCTTGCTCTCCCCGTCATAGCATGGCATCGTCGACTGTGGCAGTCGCTTCCTTGTTCTCTTCCGGAGCTCTGCTGCGTCACGTGGTGGAGGCGGTACATACAGCAGATTTTTAATGTGTCCCCACAGAAAAAAGTCACACGGAATTAGATCTGGTGATTGGGGAGGCCATTTCATGAAACAGCTGACCCCTTCTGTAGCACGGCCGCCATGTTTGGGACTAGCGCTGACTATCGGCAACTTACCAAACTACGCTGTGGCGGTGTACATGGAAATAAAAAAAAATTAAAAAATTAAAAAAATAAAAAAAACCTTTCAGGGTTTCTCTTCAAAATGACATATGTATGATATCTGTACAATATTTGGTTCTTGTGCAATAAGTAATTGGAAGTGTTCCCGGACTTTATATACACCCTGTATATTTGTTTGCATGTCCTCCTTCCGCAGCAGCTCTTAAAATCTCTTATTGCAATTAATTAGACACTTTACACGAGACGCCTTTCGCTTTTATTTACAAGGCTTCTCTATTTCCATTTCCAGAGTGACGACTAAAGATCCTTTGTAAATAAAAGCGAAACGCGTCTGGTGTGAAATACTCTAATTATTTGCAGTAGGTTTAAGACGGAGAAACCAATGATAATTTTTATTCTTCATACCTCCTATTTATTATGATTTGCCAAAGGAAATGAGATCAGAAAGCCAAAAGTTTAAGAATGGTTACTGCACGTTCTGTAATTGTTCCTTCTTTGAAATTGTTTTCTGCCTTTGCTCTTAACAGCAAAAATGGCTTTTATCTCTTGTTATGACCTCATTTTCGATAGGCAGACGTACGAAACCTGTGCAGTACTTCCATCATAGATCTAGTATGGCTGGAGTGAGAATATTAAATGCTGCCATGAAATAATAGGCGAGTCCAGAAAGTTTTCTCCTTCCCCTTTTCATTTGCTTCTTCGTAGTTATCTCATAGAAGTTACCCAGATTTTATAGAAGCGTCGGAATGCTTTTCAGCGTGGACACTAACCCAAGAGTAGTGCAGTTTTCTTCGTCACTTTCACATGTCTTGCAGTGCTCACGATATTGGAATATAGCCTACAAAACTTGTGAAAAGGATTACATTTTAATTACTTGAACTTTTTTCCGATATTTTATATACTCTGTGTGTGTTTGCACTTTGGTCGGACAGCAAGTTGTATAGATTTTATGCCTGTGAAAGTGAACATGAGCTTTTATTGTGGAAAGTTAGAAGTTAAAGTAAGAAAGCATTCGCGACGAAACCCGTAAGGTTTTGAAGTAAAGATGATAACAATTTACAGAATATATTTGACCGTCTGTCGTTCATTCTGCAGATCGTCAGAAACAATACCAGGTTGTGCTGCATTTGGATTTGCAGACAAAAGTGAAGGTGTTCGTATTTCCACGGAATGAAGAAAGCAGAAATCAATGGGCATTTGTAGTAAGCGAAGGTGGTATAAAACAAACATGAAAAAATTCCTTTGCAGTTGAATAAAAAAAATGGCTCTGAGCACTATGGGACTTGATATCTTAGGTCATCAGTCCCCTAGAACTTAGAACTACTTAAACCTAACTAACCTAAGGACGTCACACACATCCACGTCCGAGGCAGGATTCGAACCTGCGGCCGTAGCAGTCCCGCGGTTCCGAACTGCAATGCCTAGAACCGCACGACCACCGCGGCCGGCGCAGTTGAATAGCAGATCTTACTTTAGAAACCGTCCTGTCTCTTTAATCTCTTTTGCATAAGAAGAATTTTTCTTTACGTGACTCTCAAAGTTTCTGGTGACTGTTTTAGTTTGTTCCCATAACCATAATTCGCACCACGAAGTATTCCAGTTTACTAATTTTTCGACGCACTACATTTCTTTAAAATTTTGTTCATACGACCAACACGCTTTACGAAGCCTATATCTGGCAGCCCTTGCTGGTAATTTAAAGTTTCATTTTCGGTTTCGTTACAGCCCTGAACACCAGGCTCTGGTTCGTTTCTGGCATTACTACTGATCGCTCGCATGGATTTTTTTCGCATTTGTTGTTGGTTGCTGTAGCATTGTTCACTGCAAATAAGCGTTCACTCGAAGACTAATCACCTTGACAACCCTTTTTTTGCCTCATGACATACCGCACTTGCTGATTTATTATCTAAATTAAAACATTAACATTTATTGTGGGGCTGAGACAAGTTTCTTGTTATATTTGTTCTTTAATTTCTTTATTGAAATATAGTTGAACATAATGAAATCTCCGAAGTGCATGTTATTCATGAAGTTACCCATGAAAGGTATTCAGTCTGAATCTGTGAATGACTATGCAAAAACATAGTATGATCACTTATTCTGACGGCTTCAGATACTTGTTGATGTGTCAGAAACGAATGCGCTATTTTTCGTATCTGGTGTAAAGTGTCTTTCATTTTTAACTTTGTGCACTTGACGTGAAAAACTAATCTTTAACACTGAAGTGATCTGTCTCCTGAAGAAGCTTCAGAGCAGAAATATTTATGTGTCTAAGTAGTTTTTGTATTAGCTGTATGAACCCAATGTAAACAGCGCCCCGGAGATGAGTAACTGATGTAGCAACGACCCTTCAGCACGTCCTACCCTAACGCTCTCGTGAAGATGAATATTAAGATGCCCCTTCCATAGATCAAAAGTACACTCTGCGAGAGAATTTTAGCTGAAAATTTGGCTGCGTTGTGTATTATATAAGCAAATGTTCTTCTAGTGTAATGAAAACATTACAAATTACACAATGACAAATAAAATAAATAAAATCTAGTTTTTGGCCTTAACCGGCTCAAACCCAGTTAAAATAATAACGCACCACATACGACGTAATTTGCAAGTTGAATAACCAGGACACAGCGAAAATTAGCAAATTGCGAAACGATTTTAAAAATTACAAATTAAAATAAAATACAAATGTCTCCATAGTATTCGTAAAAGTCCCTATAGCGTCACAAACGACGTAGCACGTTGTCATAGTAAAATATAGTATTGGTAGCACTGGTAGGGAAGGAAATATAAATGAATGTTTCAGAGAGAAACTGCGCTCCAACGTCTCTTTTTTTTGTTTGTTTCGTGCATAATTAGAACGGTAAATCATTCGGTGTTAGTCCATTGTGTATTTTATATCCTTACAGAACCTAATTGCTTTTTATAAGTAATAAAAATTAGTAGGGAGCACATTGTGCTCATGTGGGAGCGATGTAGATGGTTGTAAAACGATAAACTGCTAGCGAAGATAGCAGGAATTCTTTTTATTCCATGATTACCGGTTTCGGCGAAACTAAATCCGCAATCATCGGATCTTAGGTTACAACATCAAGGCAAACGATGGTGATATTAATAGTTGCCTATAACACGGAGGCCTTACAAAATTGTCGTAAGTAGCACATAGGCGTCCAAGAGAGATGACATTATAAATGTTAAGTGTCTCCATCACATACAAGCGCAAGCTGAGTATCTAGCTCACCGATATGAGCTTTCGGAGCCGATGGCCCACTCGTGTACCCTTGATGACTGCACAACACAAAGCTTTACGCTTCGCCTGGGCCCGGCTACACCGACATTGGACTATTGATGACTTGAAACATGTTGCCCGGTCGGACGAGTCTCGTTTCAGATTGTACGAGTGTAGAGACAACTTCAGGAATTCATGGACCCCGCATGTCACCAGGGGACTGTTCAAGCTGGTGGAGCGTAGAGCGTGTGCAGTTGTGCTAATATGGGCCCCTGATACTTCTAGACACGATTCTGACGAGTGACACGTACGAAAGTATCCTGTCTGATCACCTGCATCCATTCATGTCCGCTATGCATTCCGACGGGCTAGGGAAATTCGAGCAGGTCAGTGCGACAGCCTACACGTCCAGTATTGCTACAGACTGATTCCAGGAACACTCTTCTGAGTTTAAACACTTCCGCTGGCCACCAAACTCCCCAGACATCAAGCTTATTCAGCATATCTTGGATGCTCTGCGACGTGCTGTGCAGGAGAGGTCTCCACCCCTCTTACTCTTACGGAGCTATGGACAGCCCTGCAGGATTCATGGTGTCAGTTGCCTCCAGCACTACTTCAGACATTAGTCGAGTCCATGCCACGTCTTGTTGCGGCACTTCTGCGTGCTCGCAGTGGCCGTACACGATATTAGGAAGGTGTACCAGTTTCTTTGGCTCTTCTGTGTGTTAGGAAAACTATTGTAGTGTACGATTAATTATAATCAAACAATGGTTCAAATGGCTCTGAGCACTATCGGACTTAACATCTGAGGTTATCAGTCTCCTAGAGCTTAGAACTACTTAAACCTAACTAACCTAAGGACATCACACGCATCCATGTCCGAGGCAGGATTCGAACCTGCGACCGTAGCAGGCGCCCGGTTCCAGACTGAAGCGCCTAGAACCGCTTTTATTATTATTATTATTTTTGTTTTTTTTTTAATCTCATTTTGCTCGTTTTCGTTCGTTGTATCTGCTCGTGGCTGACGTCGCAAGAGACACATTCCGGTTCGTTGTTGATCCATTCACTCAGTTTTTTTATTACAGAGGACAGCTAGCCCTCTGACCTAACACGCTGAGTTACCGTGCCGGCAAACTGGCTCTAGTTATTATCGTCTACGGTAGCTAGCCTAAGATAGTTTTACAACTGTAGTGGATAGTCCAGGGAGCACGGGTTGTCTCTACCAAAGTTCTCCGAGGTGTAGCGTGAGCGCAGCAGGTGAATGCAGCGTCCAGAAGCCCGCTGCCAGCGCCCCGGCGCCCTCTCTGGCCAGGAGCAGGACGAGGAGTGGCGGGTGTGGAGCGGCGCCGCGAGCGCGAGTGTACGAGTAGAGGCAGTGTTGCGCGTGCCGCCGAGGGCGAGCTCGTTACCGCGTTTGCCGCAAATGCCGAGCATTGCCGCCAATTAGCGCCGAGAACTGCATTAGAGCGGCGGCCGGGCTGCACGCCGGGGTCAACAGCGCCTCGCTTCCTCCCGTGCCGCGCCGCGCCGTCTATTCCAGGCTTCGTTAGGAGCGGCCGGGCACCCGCCGCGGGCACGAACCGCCGCTCTCGTCTGCTTAACGAGCCTTTCGCGCCTGCTCCCGCTTCAACACCGTCTCCGTGGCTACGGTGACGCCTCGACGTGTCGCCATCGTCCGACGAGAAACTGCTCGGCAGGGCTACGAAGTCTCTGTCCCGCGGAGCTTCCGCGGCCTCGCTACAGGTCCCTCGGGACGACGACGGTTCAATCCCGCGACCGGCCATCCTGATTCAAGTTTTCCTTGATTTCCCTACATCGCTCCAGGCAAATGCAGGGATGGTTCCTTTGAAAGGGCACGGCCGACTTCCTTCCCCTTCCTTCCCTAATCCGATGAGACCGATGACCTCGCTGTCTGAACTCCTCCCCTAAAACAACCCAACCCAGGTCACTCCCGAGGCCGAATCCACGCACTCTTTAAGGTGCGGTTCGAGTGCTGCGTCTGTGACGTCACATCAGAGCCGCGCTTTCCGAACTTTCTGTCGTCCCGTGAACTGAATGCGATCACTTCTTTCCTAGCCGACCACACGCGAGCAGATTTCTGTGACGTGCCAGAAGCGCGGGCCAGTATCGCCGATATTTGATGTATACGGCCTGCCGATCTCAGGCCAGTCGTTTTCGTCTTCCTCTAACGTAGAAGCCTCACCCGGAGGATCCAGTCCCTCACGTGTGCACGGAGGTCGTGTCCCTCTATACAGGGTGGTCGGAAATTCCCCTTACACACTTCTAGGACTTGTAGAGGGGAGTGAGTACATCGTATTTTGAATAGGAACCCGTTTCCGGAAACGTCATCCAACGAGACTACGCCGGCCGGTGTGGCCGTGCGGTTCTAGGCGCTACAGTCTGGAACCGCGGGACCGCTACGGTCGCAGGTTCGAATCCTGCCTCGGGGATGGGTGTGTGTGATATCCTTAGGTTGGTTAGGTTTAAGTAGTTCTACGTTCTAGGGGACTGATGACCACAGATGTTAAGTCCCATAGTGCTCAGAGCCAATTTTTTTTTTTTGAGCCAACGAGACTACAGTGCGTCATAGTTATAGGCGCGGGCGTCTGTAAATGTACGTATTCACGGGGTGATTCCGTGATGATGATACAGACTTTCTAGGATGATGGAGAAGGATAAATGTATTAATGTGAAGAAAGGATCCCTGTACCGGAAACGAACGAGTCGAAAGCTATAAACGAAAACCGTTCTGATACCTCTGACAGTTGAATACATGTACCGCTTCTTGTGTTGAGAAGAGTGTAGGGCTGGTATCTTTCAGTGGTGGTAGTGTGGACAAAAACGAGGAAAAAAGTCCAATAAACGTGGGCTCCAAATTGCATACCTGAGGAGCTATGACCATTCGTTCATCTTCGCTAATGTGAAACACATCTCCTCTACTGAGCAAGTGTTCATAGCTGTTAAGGTACGCACTTTAGAGCCCACGTTTATTGGACATTTTTCCTCGTTTTTGTCCACACTACCTACACTGAAAGTTACGAGCCCTACACTCTTCGCAACACAAGAACCGGTACATGTATTGAACTGTCAGAGGTTTTCGTTTATAACTTTCGACTCGTTCGTTTCCTTTACAGGGAACCTTACTTCAAATTAATACATTTATCCTTCTCCATCATCCTAGATAGTCTGTAACATCATCACGGAATCACCCCGTGTATACGTACATTTACAGACGCCCGCACCTGTAACTTTAACGCTCTGTAGTCTCGCTGGATGACGTTTCCGGACATGGGTTCCTCTTCAAAATACGATGTACTCACTCCCCGCTACAAGTCCTAGAAGTCTGTATGGGGAATTCCCGACGACCCTGTATGTGGGGTAAATCGGCGGATTTTTGTGATTTATCCGCGGATCCAGCACAGCAATGCGTACTTAAGAGCTGACGGATTTCAGTAGTAATGACTGTGTCTAGCGGAAGTGCGTTGTCCAGTGCGGCATTTCTGTGCATTATTTTATTGCAGTGCATTTTTGAATTTTGGAAGTACATTATATAGTCGAGAGGAAGTTAGGGAGGTCGACAATAGGAAGAAAATAGCCGGCAATTTGTATAGTTGCTCGAAAGAAAAATGGGTGAAAGACAATATTCCAGTCATTTGAGTCTCATTTGAGAGTCGTCAGGATTCGAAATGTTATAGAACCAGTTTACCAATTGTTTAGCATTCAGTTCTCCGTAATCTTAGAGAAATTTTTGCGTATTATATATATTATTTTTTTAAAAAAGCATATCAACTGTTTATCAATAAGATTGTAATAATAAGAAGTCTGCTGTTAGACTTACAAGCATGCGACCCACCTTACATTTCAAGGCGGTGGGCTATTCTGCCCACTGTTAATAAACTAAATAAATAAATTCGATATGCTACCAATAGGGCATTCTCGATCCCTGATAATACCTGTAAAACCCGGCCACTGTGACCGCGCGGCTCTAGACGCTTCAGTCGGGAACCGCGCAACCGCTACGGTCGCAGGTTCGAATCCTGCCTCGGGCATGGATGTGTGTGATGTCCTTAGGTTAGTTAGGTTTAAGTAGGTCTAAGTTCTAGGGGACTGATGACCTCAGATGTTAAGTCCCATAGCGCTCAGAGCCATTTTAACCATACCTGTAGAATAACGGAAGTGACACAGTTAAAATACTGTAATTCCCCCACACCCCGGCTACCATTCCCTCTTCTTACAGAGATCAACATCTTCCCGCGTTCTTTTCTGATTCTCCTGCAAATGTACCTCACTTGAACAGTCCCAGCTTTAAAATTCAAATTAAGGGGTCAGAAGCAAAGAGTAGTTTTGAGAAAACTGGAGTTAAAGTTCGCAAGGATTCGGAATTGTCTTGAATCTGCAGAGTGTAATTTAAAATTTTTGTGTACATTAGACGTGAAAATACCTTGTAGAATTTTCTGTTTGGACATTGGAATAACAAGTTTATATAAATGATCAGTTTTATATAAAAATTCATAAAAGTCTGCACTTGTATCTCTTTGCTTCCGCAATATTGCGAATTAAGAAGCGCATGCTCGATGCTGGAAAAGTCTCGCTGTCAAAGTGTAAATTAATATAGTTTGTGTGGAAGTGTGTGTCCTTATATAATTGCTAGACATCAAAATGGAAGCAGACAGACGGACACTAACCGAAAAAAGCCGCCTATACTGTCGCAAGCCAGCACCTACATTATGCTACTACCAGTAATGATGTAACTTCCTGGAACCATCTGAAGATGAACCTGAAAAGGTTCGAAAACCGGTTCATGGAATAAAACATAATTATTCAAAAAAGTGACTGGTTGCAGTTCTGTATAACTTATTTACATTCATTATACAGTCACAGTTCTAAAATATCCGTAATGGATAAGCATAAATTAATCACTACGTTTGCATAGGGCTCCAAAAACCAGATTTCGTAAAGCGATTTTCCAATACCATCTATTCTGTAAATGCAGTTCTGACTGCAGGATTTCCACTAACACAGTCGATTTTCTGTGCCATGTAAACGCACAACCGTTTTAGTAACTTGCTTCGGTTGTCGCGTTGTATCATGTTTTCAAAAATTTTCGGCCAATCCGGACAAAGCGACTTTTTACGCAGCGAAGGTTATTAGACTGAGAATGAAGAATTCTACCTCCGACTATTTAAACGAAGACAAACAGCAATTTCGCTGACTAAATCAGAAACCGGAAAGGCTAATTTCCAGACGTCAATTGAGTAAAGTATCTGACGATCGGAAAAGCGATTATCTACCGGTTTAGCAAAACCGCTTCACGCCTGAACGTGTAAACCCGTCAGAAAAAAAAAAAAGTTTCGGTATTCGTCTTCCGGAAGTTGTCATATGTAAACAAAATGACTGAGTGGCTTCAGTTAAACATGGCATACCTGAAGAGATTCGTGCACTCTCGTATTCGCCGAACTGAGGCTATTGTATTAGCAACATGTCTCCTGAAGGCGGTTAAATTTTTGTCCGGTGCGGTTATGTGGGTCGCGAGAAACACCCAGGTTAGAGATTTTTGGATGTATTCTGTAACAAATTGCACTGCTGTCTCTTCTTTACTGTACTACAAGAAGGTCTTTGGGAGGACTCAGAAACACATGTCGTTTTGATGTATGCAAACAACACTGGCCGTTGTCGAAGTAACGCAGCTGCAAGGTACGATGATGAGGTGGGATTTAATTCTGCTGCCTTTATGCATTTCCGTCACCGAAAACAATTCCTCCCACCGCGGGAACGCGGAATTTTTTTTCTTTTTAAAGCGTCGCGTCGCCCCGCCGGCCTTATTTTCTAAATTACAGAAATCGGCAGCGGTGACCGCCGCAAGAGGAACGCAGGCGGCGCAGCAGCCAGCCAGCTAGCGCTAACGACACGGACGTCTCGTGCGCGCGGAGCGTCGCGTTAATGTATTCCCTTGGCGAGCGCAGGTGACGGATACTTGGCATTCACAAAACACTGCCGCGCTGCACAAACGAAGCTGGAGGAAACGCAATTAAAAGCAGACAGCGACAGCACAAAGGGAGTTTAGTGAAAATAATAGACAAACACGGAGGTCCTCCTCCTCTGTGCTCGCGAGCGCGCGCGTGTGCTCTCGCCGCTAGCGGGCCTCCTCGGATTAGAGCTCCCAATTAGCGAAACACAATAAAATGTCCTCCGTCGCTGAAAAGGGACGCTACAGCGTCGACGACGACGACAACAAAGCGGCGCGACGGGAAGTGTTGGCGAGGGACCGGGCTGGTAGGGTGGGGGAAGCGGCGCGCGCACCTCAAGTGGCGCTCTCGCTGCTGCTTTGTTTCCGCGGTTCGCCGGCCGTGCTGCCAACCTCGCGGCGCCAATTACACTGACAGGAACGCAGGACACCGTTTCGTGACGAGCAGTGGAAGTACCACCACACCAGCTACTGTCTCTACATCCCACCTCACATCTCATCGACTACAGTATTAATTTTCGCTGTTGGTACTTTCTTTTCCCATTTATCTGATTCCAGCCGAAATTTTAACGTGATAGTGTCGCACGCCAAACCATGTGTGATGTGCGTACTGTAAGACCTTCGGTACACACACCATCAGATTATTTGACTTGTCGTTCTAACGAAGTAGGCGAGTGTCGGCAATATGTCTCTTGGTCTTATCGTGGCGTGTTAATTTTCTGCCGTTAGGTCAGACGATAGAAATGACACTTGCACGCTTAAAGTAGCAGATTGACGGTGACCAACTTTAAACAGAACTTGTTCAATTTTCACACTCATTTATTAGAGTAATAAAAAGCATAGACATTGCGTAACTGGATTCTGGATGCTGTTTACAATTGACAATCTGAAGTTCCTTTGGTCTTGGTACGTTAATCTTATTCTCACATATCTCTGATACTTGACAAAGTGTCTATTCATTTATCTTCATGGCTATGTACAGGAATATGGTAATCTTATTAGGCGCAGGCTGAAACTTGACTATAGACTGGTACAGACAAATGTAGACTGGTACAGACAGGTGCAGATAAATGCAGACTGACTAATCGGAGGTCTGTACACTCGGTATAATACCTCGCGCGTTCAGGTATCACTGCGCGAGTGTGATCCGCGACGAGAAAAGGTTCTACGTTAGCAGCAATCTCATTGGTTGCGTTACATATTAATACGCGGATCGGCGGAAGCAGAATTTGGTCCGTCTCTAAGATAGCGCCATCTCGTAGTGCGGAGACGGACGAGCGCTGCGCCTGCGCTGTTGTGTACGCGCTGACTACGCGGAACTATGTACACAACACCACGTGTATCAGAAAATGTCATATCACGTGAAGTACCGGGTGATCAAAAACTCAGTATAAATTTGAAAACTGAATAAATCAAGGAATGATGTAGATAGAGAGGTACAAATTGACACACATGCTTGGAATGACATGGGGTTTTATTAGAACCAAAAAAATACAAAAGTTCAAAAAATGTCCGACAGATGGCGCTTCATCTGATCAGAATAGCTATAATTAGCATAACAAAGTAAGACAAAGCAAAGATGATGTTCTTTACAGGAAATGCTCAATATGTCCACCATCATTCCTCAACAATAGCTATAGTCGAGGAATAATGTTGTGAACAGCACTGTAAAGCATGTCCAGAGCTATGGTGAGGCGTTGCCGTCGGATGTCGTCTTTCAGCATCCCTAGAGATGTCGGTCGATCACGATACGCTTGCGACTTCAGGTAACCCCAAAGCCAATAATCGCACGGACTGAGGTCTGGGGACCTGGGAGGCCAAGCATGACGAAAGTGGCGGGTGAGCACACGATCATCACCAAACGACGCGCGCAAGAGGTCTCTTCACGCGTCTAGCAATATGGGGTGTTTTTTTTTTTGGTTCTAATAAAACCCCATGTCATTCCAAGCATGTGTGTCAATTTTTACCTCTCTATCTACATTATTCCGTGGTTTATTAAGTTTTCAAATTTATACTGACTTTTTGATCACCCGATATAGCCACTCGACCCTGTTAACATTATCGTAGAAACTTAAAATGTTACGCTCGTTCCGTGTTTCGAAATGGAGCAACTTAACACTAATAGTACACTTTCGGGTGTTTTTTATACGAAGTATTTCGAAGATAAATGCAGTTGTCTTCTTCAGTTGTTGCCAGTAGTGCTGTTATACGTGGTTGCTTGCCGCCAAGATTTCAACCACACTGGCCTACCAGGTGATTCGGAAGGAAATAACAGGTTTCATTTGTTAACTAGAGACAAACTATAAAAGACAGAAACACATTCCGCATGTCGCTGGATAGAGGAAAATTCGAAGTTTTGACACAGCTGCGGTATTGTTTGTAGCAACATGCGACTGCACCACAAGAAATATCGTTCTGTGTGTTGGAAGTCTATCCGTTGTTAAAGTGCAACGTACATTCCTCCGTCGATTCAGCAAGAAGTCGCCTCTACACAAGCAGATTTTGCAAAAACAGACATAATGTCTGATGAGATAGCAGCAATCAGTGATTGTATAATGTTACTTATAATCCGTCTTGATTGCAAAATTATTTTTTATTCAAATGACCGGTTTCGGTTCATTCAGAAACATCTTCAGATCTGATATTTCAGTTACAGGAGTAATCCGTCCAAATCCAGCATGTGACGCAGCATGTGAAAGTTGCTGGATTTGGCCGGGTTACTCCTGTAACTGAAATATCAGATCTGAAGATGGTTCTGAATGAACCGAAACCGGTCATATAATTAAAAAAATATTGCAATCAAGCTGGATTATAAGTAACATTATACAAGCAGATTTATGACTGGCATACAAAATTCTTGGGAGTTGGTTGCATGTGCATGGGAAAGAACACTGGTCGACCACACAGGTATGATGAAAATATCGAGCGTATCCGAGATGCCTTCACACGGAGCCCTCGGAAGTCCGCAAGACGTGCAGGCCAGGAACTTTAACTTCCTCAAACATCGGTGTGGCGTGTTATGAAACGACGTTTGCGTATGAAGCCTTATAAGTTGCAGTTACTGAAGCAGTTGCGTCCCAGAGATCATAAGAGACGCTACGAATTTTGCGTTTCAGTCCTACAGGATATGTCAGAGTACATTGTGACAGGAATATGATACATGGACATGCCGTAAACTGGTTGTTGCCTCAGCTTCACTAGGGTTCCAATGATTTCATTTTTATACATCACGGCGTCACGCTTCACTTCACCCTGGGGTGCGGCGTTACCTTAACACCACCATCCCAGAACGTTGAACTGTAAGAGGTGAACAACAAGATCGTGTTCATTGCTTTTAGCCTCCCAGATCAACAGACATCACACACTGTGGTGTGCTCAAAAGATAGTGTCTGCGTCCCACACTTATGGTAGCCACGCTTCAAGAGTTGAGAAATCGATTTGTTGAAACTGTCGATCCAATAAACAGATGTTTATGGAATGTTTCTCGAGTAATGCATGGTGCTCATGTTGAGTATATAGTATAGTGTCTGTGCGAACATGAAACTTTGAACCTTTGTCTGTCCAGTGACATGCGGGAACATTTGGGATCTGTTCTTTCTTTTTGAATCACCCTGTGTTGTTTCTCGCGGCACTGCTTACATCTCAGTTCGACTCCCCACGCCCATTACGCTGTAAACAGGGGCGAGACCTATCATACTCCATAGTCTGGTTGGAGTCTAAATAGCGTGCACAAACAGCAAAACTCGCAGCACCTAAAGAAAATGTCTGGGCCAAGGGTAAAAATATTGTGCACAAAACGGAAACAAAAGCTGAGCTGAAAATTCGGTAGCACGTCATTAAATCAATCACGACTATAAAACCTGAGCGATCACAATACCGCTAGTTTCTTCAAAACCGAACAGACTTGTCAGTAGGGAGAGATACGCGATCGTTATTCCTAGAAAATAAACTTATGTTCAGTCCGTCGTCGCTACTTTATTACCTCAGTGTTACTTGTTTCAGGGACCATCACCCGTATTTAGGTCGATCTGTATTTACGCAGATGCGCTACCACTTTCACCATCCATGTGCGTGTCAGCGCCTGTAAAGGGTCATTTTCAGATACAAAACAGTGATCGATAGACTAAAAATAAGTGTATTTCCAAATATCAAATGGTTCAAATGGCTCTGAGCACTATGGGACTCAACATCTGTGGTCATAAGTCCCCTAGAACTTAGAACTACTTAAACCTAACTAACCTAAGGACATCACACACATCCATGCCCGAGGCAGGATTCGAACCTGCGACCGTGGCGGTCGCGCGGTTCCATACTGAAGCGCCTAGAACCGCTCGGCCACATTGGCCGGCTTTCCTAATATCGCTAGCGTTTGTAAATTAACCTTTATGCATGAGATATCACTGTAATCGTCCTCGATTAGTGATGTTTCATTTGGGTAGTGACTACTATCGCGCTCACAGAGCTACTGTTTTGTGCGATAGAAGAGACACAGTTTTTCTCTAAACAAGAAGAGAAAAAATTGTCTTTACCAATATGTGCTAACGCAAAACGAAAACCATCAACGACCTTCGGAATTCGGCACAGCTATGATACAAATCTCAAACTTCCTGTTATTCATTTTGCGAAGAGTATATGTACAACAGAGAAACTTTGAAAATCTATGATTCAGCAAGGTCCCGGGTACTAGCGTAGACGACGTACTGCAGGAGGCTGGGGGTGGGGAGAGAATACTGACACTGACTGGTAGTGAAGTTAACAGGGACATCAGTGAAGACTGTGATCAGAAGCGTGTTATTTCTGTGTGGTTTACCTTGTCAAAAAAGTAAGAAAATGTGATTAAGAGTGAGCATGTTTTTGTAAATACATAAATTTCTCTCTACTGCGTTTCTCTTTTTTCCGGCATGAAACTTAATGGACCGTGTTATATTCGGACCAATTCTTTTTAAAAAAACCTGGTCTCTATAAAACACGTTCCTTTTTTACTTTTTGTTCACCCACGCATGATTAAAAACCTATGCATTATCTTCTGTAGATATCACTTATATTACCACAAAAATGTCAAAGTTCTCATTGTTGTTCTGTTTTAGTCCGAAAACTATAACAACTGCTTCTATTCTGTTGCGAGTTTTAATTGTAACTGTCACAAAAAAATGGCTCTGAGCACTATGGGACTTAACATCTGAGGTCATCAGTCCCCTATAACTTAGAACTACTTAAACCTAACTAACCTAAGGACATCACACAACACCCAGCCATCACGAGGCAGAGAAAATCCCTCACCCCGCCGGGAATCGAACCCGGGAACCCGGGCGTGGGAAGCGAGAACGCTACCGCACGACCACGAGATGCGGGCATAACTGTCACATCCAGCTGTAATATATAGAAGTGAAACTTGGATAACTACAAAAAAGGATACACTAAGAATCCGGGTGCGGAAAGCGAAATACGGAAGTGAGAACAAAATTAAGATAGTCATCTCTAAAAGGAAAAGAAAGTACAAGAATACAGAAGGAAATGGAAAGAGGGCATCATTAGGACGGAAGATGTATCAGAAATGGTATTCAAACGCAAACAGACAAGATGAAGAAACAAAGCGATATCCAAAACTAGGTGGAAGGAGTTAATCTCTGTAAGCATACGTAACAAGCAAAACGTAATACGAGCAGAAGGTGAAGACTGCTTTAAATGCGGAAAAATATAAGTTAAAGCAGATGATATTGTGTATGTATGTACTGTATTAGTGGTGTCCTGCTTGACAAAATTATTTCGGTTAAATGCCTATGCGCAACGTTGCACAGTGATTTGAAACGGATCGTGCACGTAAGGACGGTTGTAGGAAGCCGAATGTTCTCCTTTGGTTTACTGGCAGTATTCTAGTAAAGTATAGCTCATTTATAAAGGAGCCCACATTTGTGGAACCCATTGTTGAGTAATGTTGGCGTGTTTTGGACCAACACCAGTTCGGATTAAAGGAAGACATCAAAGCAGTTCAGAGTTAGGTTATTAGATTTGTTACTGTGAAAGGAGTCTACTGGTGCACATTTGTATGTGGCACCCGAATGTGGTAAACGATGTATGTCTCTGACAGACTCTATAATGAGGATCGTTGACTGTGCACGATCGCAGAGCCAAAGATACTGCTTCTGGTGTGAGATTGTAGTGTTGGAGCCCGCTTGGCGCACAATTGTAGGTAGCTGTCTGTGAGCGAAAGACGATGGAGTAGGCAGTTGTCGTGGTGTGCTGTGTGAAGCCAACAACTGTTAGATTAAATTAGGAATTACGAGAACATGTAAGCAGAAGTCTTCTCACAAGCAAAGTAATGATGTTAAATAATTATGATTTTTGTTATGTCAGCGCGTTAGTATAGATGAGTTGGCTGATAATTTGTGATTGTTGAGTAACCCCAAAATGTACGTAAACTGATTTGACAATAAGTCTAATTTTTGTAATGTTTTTAAGATTTGTTAACAGAGCTAAATGTAATTTGATGATTTGCATGTATACTGGTTTAATGGAGTTAGAAAATACTTGCGGTATAAATCGTTGTTTGTGGATCAATTAGTACATATGATGTATTTTTCTGACCAATTTCAATTGTTAAATGTTTTTGAAAAGCCAAACTTAACTTGCAATATAATTTTGCCAAAAAATCAGAGTTAGTAATTCGCCACAATCAGTACCGCCTCCCTATCCAGGTCATATGTTTTTCAAAGAAGTTGGCTTTTTCATAAATGTTTTCATTTATCAGCCACAACAATTTCATGTGGCTTTCAAATATTATGGACAGCATTGCACACTGCTGAGCCTATAGCTAGCATTCATATTTTTTTTTTCATGAGATACCAGAATATATCGCGTTCCACCGTTGCTGCTCGAGAGGTAAGACAACATAAATATTTGTATGCAGTCGCCTTCATCCAATGTATTCCATAGAAAGAACGTATTTTTGTAAAGAACGTTGCAACTGGTAGGTTCGAACAACACTCAAGTGTTACGGATATACTTCGGGAACTCAAATGGGAACCCCTGGAGGGAAGGCGACTTTCTTTACGAGGAATAATATTGAGAAAATTTAGAGAACCGACATTTGAAGCTGACTGCAGAACGATTCTGTTGCCTCCAACATAACATAAAGCGTAAAAGACCAGAAAGATAAGACACGAGAAATTAGGACTCATACGGAGACATAAAGACAGTCGTTTTTTCCTCGTCCTATTTTCGATTGGAACAGGAAAGAATATTATTAGTAGAGATAAGGGATACCCTCCGCCACGCGCTGTTGCGGAATATCTATATAGATGTATTACATGATTACAAAATTGCAGAACAATCACGGGAAGCAGTTACTTCTGTAAGATATCTAGGAGCATGGGTACGGAGCGATTTGATGAGGTACGATGACGTAAAATTAATCGCTAGTAAGGTAGATGCCAGACTGCGATTCATTGGAAAAATCCTTAGGAATCTTCCATCAGGACTGATAGAAGAAATAAAGAAGATCCAAAGAAGAGCGGCACGTTTGGTGTCAGATTCACTTAGTAAAGGCGAAAGCGCCACGGCGATGTTCAACCAACTCCAGTGGCACACCTGGAAGAGAGCCGTTCTGCATCACGGTATGGTCTACTGTTAAAAGTTGCTAGAGCGTGCTTTCCTGAAAGAGTCAACCAACATATTGCTTCCTCCCACGGATGTCTCGCGAAAAGACCCCAAGATAAAATTAGAGGTGCTAGCCCACGGGGAGGTTTACCAGTAATCGTTCTTCCCGCGAACCATACGCGACTGGAACATGTAAAGAGGGAGGAACACTGTCACGCAAGTATCCTCCGCTACACACCGTAAGGTGGCTTGCGGAGTATAGATGTGGATGAAGATGTAATAATACTACAAGCTGTATCACCATATGATAACCACAGTTGCATTAACCGTTGGTGAGTCGTTGATAGAGCAAATAGACTGCATAAATGATTCACACATCAGTAGCAATGGCGTACAGGCTTTACAGTTTGGTGGAGAGATACGAACTGATACACGGGTAAGTTACAAGGTGCGAGTCACTTTTGTCTGGGACATCGGCTTGTATTTGAGAGTGGGGGACTGCTGGATGGTTTGAGCCAAGTGTCTCTACAGAGTATTTCTTCCGCCCGCAGAAACCGGCGCCCCTGCATCCCCCGGAAACCGGAGACGCCATAAATAAAGCCGTCATGGGGATTGTATCAATGTCACCTCGGTTTACCGCGCTCGGTTCGCGCGCGCCTGAGACACTGTGGGACGGGGGGAGGGAACCGGAAAGCGCTATAGGCCGTGAAAACTGCAGCGCGGATCCTCTCACTCTACTCATTCCTTCCCGTTTCCCTTTACCGGAGCCTTTACGTACGCACTCCGTTGCTCAAGAAGCTATCGACGTAACGCGCACTGAGGTATGCGTAAGTGTCGTCTAACCGAGTGTTGGTCCCAAAGTCGCAGTGATTTACTGTAACCTGATAGTTAATGTGAGGCCCTCCCAACAGGCGATAGAAAGCAAAATTGGTTTAGTAAAATTTGTTCAAAACTACTTTAGGCTCGATACTTCGGCGGGAGTACGTGTGAAGGGTGTTGAGTTCTCTCGTTCCGTCGAATCACATCACATTCACCTCGCTCAGACTCTCAATTTAGTCGGTGTACAAATATGGAACTGGTATCGAGTGTATTCTGGAACAACTGCACTATGTCTGCGTTTAGCTTCAGTTCCGGCAACAAGTTATTAAGGGGGTAGGACGTCAAACGGGATGACTTGGAGCAGGAGAGACACCACAGGACATTTTAATTTCCACTGAGTATAAAAATAAATTCACAAAACTTTGTCAGAATGACCAGAAATGATTCAGGATTTACACTTACAGTGGTGGAAGTTCAAAAATTTAAGAAAATAATTAATTTTTTACATTTGTATTTCACCTTTTTTTCACTTACCATTGGCTGCATTTGTTGCTATAGGTACACTTTTCTTCATAAGTAAGGGAGATTCTTCGATGAATTT